>NC_091348.1:16099611-16102111 GCF_038502225.1 Cherax quadricarinatus
ATTTCAGCTACGATTAACGATACAGAAATAGTGTTCGCCTCGGGGACACTACAACAATGCTCTGGTTTGGTTTATTGGATATAAAGCTTATCGACTACACGAAGGTCATTAAAGATGCATGAAAAAACTTCAACCACCAGTTAAGGATACCTTAATTCCTTAAATAGGGAATAAAGTAAAACTCTCCGTGTATATACAGAGAGAGAGAGAGAGAGAGAGAGAGAGAGAGAGAGAGAGAGAGAGAGAGAGAGAGAGAGAGAGAGAGACCTATCAGTGTGTATATGATCTATGTTATGGACCATAGTCACTCCATTAACTGGAACGCTTCCAAAACTATCCAACACTCTTGTAACTTTGTTGAATCACTTCTTATACTCAACAGCTCTAGCATGTAATAAAGTTGGTAGAATTACCGACAATATGTAAAGTAAAAGGTCACGAGTGCAACTAATGTGACATTTTTATTGTGGCAACGTTTCGCTCTCCAGGAGCTTTGTCAAGCCGATACAAACAGTACATGGACACAGAGGGTATATATAGGCTCCGAGTGAGGTGCAATACTAGTAGTAGTAGTAGTAGTAGTAGTAGTAGTAGTAGTAGTGATTTAAGATGTAGAAGTAGTAGTAGTAATACAATATGTTAGAACAATTAACTCGCACATGTGCGAGTTAATTGTTCTAACATATTGTATTACTGTCCAATGTTCTAATCTTCAGAACATTCATAAAATAACCTGACTTTCGCTGTCTCCCTGTACCTCTACCTGACCAGTCTAATCTCTCACTGTTTTAGTCTAGCCTTTTCCCGTTTCTTCAGCTCTCAATGCCATTATATGAACTTTTCTGTCTCATCTCCCACTGTGCTGACCTGACATGTTCCGTCTCTCACTGTCTTGGCCTGACCTTTTCTGTCTCCCACTGCTTTAATCTATTTCCTCATCTTCCAGTACCAAGACGTGACTCTTGCTGTCTCATCTCTCATATCCCTGATCTTGTAACTATCTTTAGCTGTGTTCTTCGCTAATTAGAAAAGATTCAAGACGGTTTGAAACCTCGTACAAATACAAATACAATTTGTATTTCTTTCCAAAGGTTACAATGTGTGATTAGTATTTAAATCACACATTGCAACCTTAGGAAAGAAATAACATTTGTATTTGTAATTGTACAAGGCTTCGATCCGTCTTGTTATTAAGTACAAAGAAAGCCACTAACATCCCGAAGCATTTCGGGCAGACACGTTTTTCCATACACAATTTATTAAAAACCCAATTTTTTTAATATAGATGGTAAGTCAAATAATGTTAAAAGTCTTTTTTTTCCTGCAAAGGCTGTAGCCATTCAGCTTGGCCTCAATGACTCCATTCCAACTTAGACACAGAACATGAGGCATTTCAGCAAAGTTTTCCTTTTTTAAATACGGTACTTTTTCACAACTATTTTGAGAGGGGAATGGGGTGTAGGAGGAGGGGAGAGAATAAGTATTTTTTTTGGTAACAAAAATATTTAAGGTATGCAAAAATACTTTTGCAAAGCCGTACTTGATGAACGCCAGATAACTGCCGGTTGTTGAATGAAGAAGAACGAGAATTATTATATTTTACTTATTAAAAAATATTCAGGCACACACAGACGAAAACAATAAAGGCAAAGAGCACCGTTTCAGCCATTTAATTAATAAGAACAAAACGAAATAAATACAGAAAGTTGGGCCGTTGTCTGGGCTGAAGTTTACAGAAGGCGGAAGGAAGCAGTAAGCGATCAGGGTAATATTGCCAGCCGCTGGCCTCAACTTCCCACCAGCTGCTGGGCGACACTCTCCTGCTAATTGTAAAAGTTTCGATTGAATCCTTTGCCTCTCGCCGTTGTCCTGAGGAAGGAGGTGGGGGAGAAGAAGGATAATTAAAACATTAATTCACCCCTGGAGGGAATTGCCAGGAAGTAAAGAGATGGAGAGGAGTGCACATGAGGTGTACAGCGTCCACAGACTCACAGGGGGATAGTAGTAGTATTTTCATGAGGAGATGGTAAAAGTGTGGTGTTTATACAGCACACTGCCAATGTGACGATATTACTTTTGATCTGGTGAATGGAAGGGAAGCTCTAAATCACTTTTGATCTGGTGAATGGAAGGGAAGCTCTAAATCACTTCTGATCTGGTGAATGGAAGAGAAGCTCTAAACCACTTTTGATCTGGTAAATGGAAGAGAAGCTCTAAATCACTTTTGATCTGGTGAATGGAAGGGAAGCTCTAAATCACTTCTGATCTGGTGAATGGAAGAGAAGCTCTAAATCACTTCTGATCTGGTGAATGGAAGGGAAGCTCTAAATCACTTTTGATCTGGTCAATGGAAGGGAAGCTCTAAATCACTTCTGATCTGGTGAATGGAAGAGAAGCTCTAAATCACTTTTGATCTGGAGAATGGAAGGGAAGCTCTAAATCTCTGGACTAAACAATACTCTGCTGGCATTACCATCCTTCAAGAACATATAAAATTAAA
>NC_091348.1:16109611-16149611 GCF_038502225.1 Cherax quadricarinatus
GTGAAACTGAAGAAAGGAAAGCTGCAGTGGAGGAAACCAAATTAAATGAGGGGATACACAGGGATATGCAGTGGGAGAATGAAAGGGTGAGGCCAGTCTTTGTGTATGGGCTCCAGGAAGTTGAAGGGGAAACATATGAAGCAAGAAAACAAGGGGAAAAAATGCAATTGAAAGCATCATGAAAGCAATAGGAGAAGACGACATGACCCAGCTTTGGCATGCTGCTCTTACCTGTATTTTTTTGTACCTCTGTATGTATGCTAAAATTTCTAAATAAATAAAAATAAATAAATAAATAAATAAATAGGGGGGTTTGTAAAAAAAAGAACCTGGCCAGTGAAAGTGACCTTCAAGGCAGAAGCAACTCGGACCAGGATCCTACAGGAGAAAGCACAATTAAGGGACATGCCGGCATACAGGAAGGTGTATCTCGACCGCGACAGAACACAAGAAGAAAGGCAGAAACTGAGAGAGATGGTACAAAGGCGAAAGGAGGAAAGACAGGGCATGGAGAAGACAGACAGGAGATCCCAGACCCAGGAAGAAGATCAAATACAGCCTCCCTCACAACTTCCTATAGAAGCCTCCCAACCAGGTCAACCCCAGTGCAACCAAACACTCTAAATCAAAACACCCATGCCACATCCAATGCCCCCACCCACTACATTACAAACTCCACCCCCACAGTAACAACCCATAGTTCCTTACCAGGTCTCCCACTTCCCCAACCCCAATATACCTCCCAGACCACAGTCTTAGAAAAGAAGTTGAAGGTGTGGTATACAGATGCAGATGGAATAACAAACAAGTATGAGGAGTGGCACGAAAGAATCAAAGAGACATCCCCAGACATAATAGCACTCACAGAAACAAAACTCACCAGAATAATAACAGATTCAATCTTTCCATCCGGATACCAAATCCTCAGGAAAGACAGAGGGAGGAGAGGGGGAGGAGGAGTTGCACTGCTCATTAAAAACCAGTGGGGTTTTGAGAAAATGGAAGGAATGGATGGCATGGGCGAAAGGGACTACTTAGTAGGAACAATCCAGTCTGAGGGACATCAGGTGATAATTGCAGTAATGTACAACCCACCACAAAACTGCAGGAGGCCAAGAGAAGAATATGATGAGAGCAACAGAGCAATGATCGACACACTAGCCGAGGTGGCCAGGAGAGCACACATGGGGGGAGCAAAGTTACTAGTTATGGGTGATTTCAATCACAAGGAGATTGACTGGGAAAACCTGGAGCCCCATCGGGGTCCCGAAACATGGAGAGCCAAGATGATGGATGTGGTACTGGAAAACCTCATGCATCAACATGTTAGAGACACTACCAGAGAGAGAGAGGAGAGGATGAACAAGCAAGGCTGGACCTTGTATTCACCATGAGTAGTTCGGACATCGAGGGTATCATGTATGAAAGGCCCCTGGGAGCTAGTGATCATGTGGTTCTGTGCTTCGACTACATAGTTGAGCTCCAAGTGGAGAGAGTAGCAGGAATAGGCTGGGAAAAACCAAACTACAAAAGGGGGAACTACTCAGGCATGAGGAACTTCCTTCAAGACATTCAGTGGGAGAGGGAACTGACAGGAAAACCAGTACAAGAAATGATGGACTATGTAGCAACAAAATGCAAGGAGGCAGAGGAGAGGTTTGTTCCCAAGGGAAACAGAAATAATGGGAAGAACAGAACGAGTCCTTGGTTCACCCAAAGGTGTAGGGAGGCAAAAACTAGGTGTACTAGAGAATGGAAAAGGTGCAGAAGACAGAGAACTCAGGAAAATAAAGAAATCAGCAGAAGAGCCTGAAACGAATATGCACAGATAAGAAGGGAGGCTCAGAGACAATATGAAAATGACATAGCATCAAAAGTAAAGACTGACCCGAAAGCTGTTGTACAGCCACATCAGGAGGAAAACAACAGTCAAGGACCAGGTAATCAGACTGAGGAAGGGTGATGGGGAATTCGCAAGAAACGACCAAGAGGTATGTCAGAAGCTCAACACAAGATTTAAAGAGGTATTTACAGTGGAAACCAGTAGGACTCCAGGAAATCAGAACAGGGGGGCACACCAGCAAGTGCTGGATGAGGTACATATAACCAAGGAGGAGGTGAAGAAGTTGCTATGCGAACTTGACACCTCAAAGGCGGTGGGACCAGACAACATCTCTCTATGGGTCCTTAAAGAGGGAGCAGAGATATTGAGTGAGCCATTAACAAAGATCTTCAACACATCATATGAAACTGGGCAACTCCCTGAGGTATGGAAAATGGCAAATGTAGTCCCAATTTTTAAAAAGGGAGACAGACATGAGGCACTAAACTACAGACCTGTATCACTAACGTGTATAGTATGCAAGGTCATGGAGAAGATCATCAGGAGGAGAGTGGTGGGGCACCTGGAAAGAAACAAGTGTATAATTGACAACCAGCACGGTTTCAGGGAAGGAAAATCCTGTGTCACAAACCTACTAGAGTTTTATGACAAGGTGACAGAAGTAAGACAAGAGAGAGAGGGGTGGATCGACTGAATATTTTTGGACTGCAAGAAGGCCTTCGACACAGTTCCTCACAAGAGGTTACTGCAAAAGCTAGAGGATCAGGCACACATAACAGGAAAGGCACTGCAATGGATCAGAGAATATCTGATAGGGAGGCAACAACGAGTCATGGAACGCGGAGAGGTGTCAGAGTGGGCGCCTGTGACAAGCGGGGTTCCACAGGGGTCAGTCCTAGGACCTGTGCTGTTCTTGGTATATGTGAACGACATAACGGAAGGGATAGACTCAGAAGTGTCCTTGTTTGCAGATGATGCGAAGTTAATGAGAAGAATCAAATCGGATGAGGATCAGGCAGGACTACAAAGAGACCTGGACAGGCTACAAGCTTGGTCCAGCAACTGGCTCCTTGAATTTAACCCTGCCAAATGCAAAGTCATGAAGATTGGGGAAGGGCAAAGAAGACCGCAGACACAATATAGTTTAGATGGCCAAAGACTGCAAACCTCACTCAAGGAAAAAGATCTGGGAGTGAGTATAACACCGAGCATATCTCCTGAGGCGCACATCAATCAGATAACTGCTGCAGCATACGGGCGCCTGGCAAACCTACGGATAGCGTTCCGATACCTCAGGAAGGATTCGTTTAAGACTCTGTATACCATTTACGTCAGGCCCATACTGGAGTATGCAGCACCAGTTTGGAATCCACACCTAGTCAAGCACGTCAAGAAATTAGAGAAAGTGCAAAGGTTTGCAACAAGGCTAGTCCCAGAGTTACGGGGATTGTCCTACGAAGAAAGGTTGAGGGAAATCGGCCTGACGACACTGGAGGACAGGAGGGTCAGGGGAGACATGATAACGACATATAAAATACTGCGCGGAATAGACAAGGTGGACAAAGACGGGATGTTCCAGAGAAGGGACACAGACACAAGAGGTCACAATTGGAAGTTGAAGACTCAGATGAATCAAAGGGATGTTAGGAAGTATTTCTTCAATCATATAGTAGTCAGGCCGTGGAATAGCCTAGAAAGTGACGTAGTGGAGGCGGGAACCATACATAGTTTTAAGGCGAGGTATGATAGAGCTCATGGGGCAGGGATAGAGAGGACCTAGTAGCAATCATCGAAGAGGCGGGGCCAGGAGCTGTGAATCGACCCCTGCAACCACAAATAGGTGAGTACAAATATGTGAGTACAAGAGAGAGAGAGAGACAGAGAGAGAGAGAGAGAGAGAGAGAGAGAGAGAGAGAGAGAGAGAGAGAGAGAGAATCCACTGGTCTTGAGACAGTCTGGATGGAAATATATATAGCATTTCCAAAAGTTTTAGACACCTACACCACCAGCACCAGCGCCAGCAGTAGCACCACCATCAGCACCACCACCAGAGCCACCTTCAGCACCACCACCAGCGCCATCACCATCATTATCGTCGCCATTACCACTTAAAAAATCAGCAACACCACCACCGTCATCAGCATTAAAAGTCACTATCCAGACCACCACCGCCAATACTACCAACCACTACCACTACCGCCAACGCCACCAACCACTACCACTGCCAGTATTGAACCCCTCCCCCCACAACCAGCCAACCCACTCACAACCGTCAACACCAACAATTACCATCTACACCACCACTGTCGGAATTAGAGAGCCCTGGAGGCCACACAAGATCTGCTCTTCGGGAAGGCGTGCGCAAGAGCCGCAGTCCTGCGAGCCCTGGAAGCTGGCAGGATGCCCACGACCAGTTTGCCTTGTGGACAGACAGCGGTTAAACCTTAATGAGATAATTGCAAGGGCTCGGCGCCTTCTTTGAAGAAGCTTGTATCTGTGGTTTGAGAATCACAACACAGCGTCTCCAGCCCGCCCTCCTGACACTGCTCTGACGGATTACTTGTTAGCTGGAACAACTAATTCTCCGGCCTAAACCAGTCTCCCTACTTTCAACGTTTCGCTCAAAATATTGTCTGATTATTATCGTTATTTAGGTGAATCGCTAAACCCATGTAGGTCATGAAGTGAAAGGAGTGGTGGAGGCTCGATATGCGCTTTATTAAGTACTCATTAAAGCCCTACAGAACGGATGGGACTTGAACTCATGACAGGTGAGTCCTAAAACTCACAGGCCAATGCGTTAACCACTGGACCAGCTGGCTTTGATAAGATTCATTCAACTAGGTGCCGGATCAGCCGGGCTGTGGCTCGTACGTCGGACTGCGTGCGGCCAGCAGTAACAGCCTAGTTGATCAGGCCGTGATCCATCGGGAGGCCTGGTCGTGGACCGGGCCGCGGGGGCGTTGATCCCCGGAATAACCTCCAGGTAACCTCCAGGTATGTTTTTATACACGAAAGGGCGGTTAGCATTTAACCTACCCTAACCTAATGTATTTTTACAGACAAATTCTTCTAAATATATCATAGATCAGCTAAAATTGATTTAATACTGCGTAAATTCAGTGAGAAATTTTTCTCTCATTATATTCAGATTGACTTTCCTAAGTTATTGCATAAACAAAATTCCCATGGCAATAATTTCGCAAACATTCTTCTGAACTTTACGAAAAATTTATATTTCGTTGTGTTTGTTTATTATTAAATTACTGTAAATTTATCTAAAATATATTTAGCTGGATTAGCAAAATTAAATTGTGCTTGTTATAATAAGTTTAGGTAAGTTTTCTAAGGTTCTTTTGGTGCAAAATTATTAATTTTGCATTAACGTAAATGAAAAAATATATATTTACATGTATAAGAGAAAATTTTAGAAAGGACTTAAATTTTAAATGAGTTTTTGCTAAGTGGCCAGTTTTACCTATTCGGTACGATATATATATATATATATATATATATATATATATATATATATATATATATATATATATATATATATATATATATATATATATATATATATGCGCGCTAGGGTACTGGGAAGAGGGGTGGGATTAAATTATGGGGAATCAAATTCAAAATGGGAGTTGACACAGTTACTTTTTGCTGATGATACTGTGCTTATGGAAGATTCTAAAGAAAAGTTGCAAAGGTTAGTGGACGAGTTTGGGAGTGTGTGTAAAGGTAGACAGTTGAAAGTGAACATAGATAAGAGTGTATCAAATGATTTAGATAAAGAAAAACTGGATATCAAATTGAAGAGAGGGAGTATGGAAGAAGTGAATGTTCTCAGATATTTGGGAGTTGATGTGTCAGCGGATGGATTTATGAAGGATGAGGTTAACCATAGAATTGATGAAGGAAAAAAGGTTGAGTGGTGTGTTGAGGTATATGTGGAAGCAAAAAATGTTATCTATGGAGGCAAAGAAGGGAATGTATGAAAGTATAGTAGTACCAACACTCTTATATGGGTGTGAAGCTTGGGTTGTGGATAGCAGCAGCGAGGGGGCGGTTGGAGGCAGTGGAGATGTCCTGTCTAAGGGCAATGTGTGGTGTAAATATTATGCAGAAAATTCGGAGTGTGGAAATTAGGAGAAGGTGTGGAGTTAATAAAAGTATTAGTCAGAGGGCAGAAGAGGGGTTGTTGAGGTGGTTTGGTCATTTAGAGAAAATGGATCAAAGTAGAATGACATGGAGAGCGTATAAGTCTGTAAGGGAAGGAAGGCGAGGTATGGGTCGTCCTCGAAAAGGTTGGAGGGAGGGGGTAAAGGAGGTGTTGTGGGCGAGGGGTTTGGACTTCCAGCAAGCGTGCGTGAGCGTGTTAGATAGGAGTGAATGGAGACGAATGGTATTTGGGACCTGACGAGCTGCTGGAGTGTGAGCAGGGTAATATTTAGTGAAAGGATTCAGGGAAACTATTTATTTTATTAACCGGACTTGAGTCCTGGAAATGGGAAGTACAATGCCTGCACTCTAAAGGAAGGGTTTGGGATATGGGCAGTTTGGAGTGATATATTGTGTATTTTTATACGTATATATTTCTAAACTGTTGTATTCTGAGCACCTCTGCAAAAACAGTGATTATGTGTGAGTGAGGTGAAAGCGTTGAATGGTGATGGAAGTATTTTCTATTTGGGGATTTTCTTTCTTTTTGGGTCACCCTGCCTCTGTGGGAGACGGCCGACTTGCTGAAATATATATATATATATATATATATATATATATATATATATATATATATATATATATATATATATATATATATATATGCAAGGAATTCACGATAGCACGCGAAATATATACAAACACTGATCTCTGGCTGAAGGAGACTCGAACCTACGAACCTTAGGACAAGGTACGCAGTGCTTTACCAATCTACCCACACTGGACAATACCTTGGCGTGTAGCATGCGCTACACGTTTGATCCAAGGCAGCCAGCTTTCAGAGAGAAGGCTTACAGCTTTTCATCTCATTCCCTGCATGCATCAGCCTTACTAGAGATTTGAACAACGCAAGGAATTCGCGAGAGCATGCGAAATATACACAAACACTGATCTCTGGCTGAAGGAGACTCGAACCTACGAACCTTAGGACAAGGTACGCAGTGCTTTACCAATCTACCCACACTGAACAATACCTTGGCGTGTAGCATGCGCTACACGTTTGATCCAAGGCAGCCAGCTTTCAGGGAGAAGGCTTACAGCTTTTCATCTCATCCCCTGCATGCATCAGCCTTACTAGAGATTTGAACAATGCAAGGAATTCGCGAGAGCATACGTACCTTGTCCTAAGGTTCGTAGGTTCGAGTCTCCTTCAGCCAGAGATCAGTGTTTGTGTATATTTCGCATGCTCTCGCGAATTCCTTGCATTGTTCAAATCTCTAGTAAGGCTGATGCATGCAGCGGATGAGATGAAAAGCTGTAAGCCTTCTCCCTGAAAGCTGGCTGCCTTGGATCAAACGTGTAGCGCATGCTACACGCCAAGGTATTGTCCAGTGTGGGTAGATTGGTAAAGCTCCTAAGGTTCGTAGGTTCGTGTCTCCTTCAGCCAGAGATCAGTGTTTGTATATATATATATATATATATATATATATATATATATATATATATATATATATATATATATATATATATATATATAACAACACTGCGTTAGCTAAGGAGTCGAACCCATGTTGTTTTGGCCCGCCTCATGGTGAGAGATAATGCATGACGCTTTAGACCACTAGACCACACAATCCTTAACAATGGTGCATCCAGCCAAGCTAGATGTTGCACCCACCATCGAAGGACCAACGGTGGTGTGGACGCCTCTGAGCTAATTTCATTCTACTCCCTGTTTGTGTACTAGCTCAACAAGCAGCATATTATATTATTGTACCCAAGGAAAAAGTGGTATTGATCAATAACAACAATACCATATATATATATATATATATATATATATATATATATATATATATATATATATATATATATATATATATATATATATATACATATATATGCATACATACATACATACTTGGGATAAGGGGCAGTCTTCCAGAGATAGTCACAACTGATGAACTTGGAAGACATTTACAGCGATTCTGTAATTGCGAGAGTGCGTAATAATGCCAGCACACTCATTGAGAATGCAAAGCCTCTCCTTTACGGCCGCCAGCGAACGAACTCGCTAAAGACCCGGAGGGCAATTGGGAAAGAGAAAGTTAATTAAAAACTAGAATAGGGTAGAGGAACAGATTAACATTAAGTTAACATACTGCATTTATTCCCGTAGCTTTCTCTACCTGTCTTCTCTTACCTTTCGCCTACCTCCTATTTAATCCTTCTCCCCTTTCTTTACCTTCTTCCACTTCACTATACCTTTTTCTTCTTCCTTCCCTAATACCCCTTTCTCTTTTTTTCTCTTCCTTGTTTCCTTCAATCCTTATTATACTCTTCCGTTTCCTCTTCCCTATTCTTCTTTTGCCCCCATCCTTTTTCCTCCTACTGCTGCTTCTCATTTTCTTCCCCCTTCTCCTCCTACCTTTCTCCTTTTCTTTCTCTCCTTCCATTGCCTCACCTGTCTCCCTCATACACGAAAGAAGTTTCCCTTTTTTCATATTTCCTTCATTATATTTTTCCATCCCTTTCTTCCTTTCCCACTCTCTCCTACCTCAACTCTCTCATACCCATCTCTCCATCTTTACTTTCTTTTTTCTTTCATTTCCTCTTTCCTTAACTTTTTCTACTAAATCCCTCCATCTTCCCTTCTAGCCCACATTCAATATACATACATATCACGTATGCATACATATCATGTATTGTATAAACCATCTTTGTACCAGCAATGTATTCTTTTAAGTCTTGTGTACCATATTATGTAATACAATATACCTACGGGTAAAAAATTATTAAAAAAATGTGGTGGTGGGGGAAGTGGAATATTCAAACGGCTTCAGGAAGAAATGCAAATATTCTTCATCGAAGCCTTTTTATCCACTTCTCCGAGGTTACCGGTTCCACAATGTGCACTAAAGGTTATATATATATATATATATATATATATATATATATATATATATATATATATATATATATATATATATATATATATATATATATATATATATATATATCTATATATATATATATGTCGTGCCGAATAGGCAGAACTTGCCATCTTGGCTTAAATAGCAACGCTCATCTTGCCATATAAGACAAGCGAAAATTTGTGTATGCAATAATTTCGCCAAAATCATTCTAAACCTAACGATAAAAATATATATCATTGTGTTTGTTTAGTATTAAATTACTGTAAACGTTTTAAAAATATATTTAATAAGATTAGGCTAAAATAAATTGCTCTTGTTAGAATAAGGTTAGGTAAGTTTTCTAAGATTCTTTTGGTGCAAAATTAAAAACTTTTACATTAACATCAATGAAAAAAATATATCTTTAAACGTATAAGAGAAATTTTTAGAAAGGACTTAATTTTAAATTAGTTCTTGCTAATTGACCAGTTTTACATATTCGGCACGACATATATATATATATGTATATATATATATATATATATATATATATATATATATATATATATATATATATATATATATATACATAAATAAATATATATATATATATATATATATATATATATATATATATATATATATATATATATATATATATATATATATATATATATATATATATATAAAGGTAAAACTTGCTATTTAAGCTTAAATAGCAATGCTCTTCTTGCCGAATAAGGCAAGCGAAAATTTGTGTATGCAATAATTTCGCAAAAATCATTTTGATCCTAACGAAATAATATATTTCATTGTGTTTTTTTATTATTAAATTACTGTAAACTTATCTAAAATATATTTAGTTGGATTAGGCTAAATTAAATTGCGCTTGTTATATTAAGGTTAGGTAAGTTTTCTAAGGTTCTTTTGATAAAAAATTATTATTTTTTTTACAGTAACATAAATGAAAAAAAAATTAAACGTATAAGAGAAAATTTTAGAAAGGCCTTAATTGTAAATGAGTTATTGCTAATTGACCAATTTTACGTATATATATATATATATATATATATATATATATATATATATATATATATATATATATATATATATATATACACACACACAGATATATAAAGTAGGACCAAAGCTGTCAGAAAAATTATCATCTTCTCAGGACATCCAGTTTATTTAAGACATTTGACGTTTCGGAGATTTTTTAATATATCATCAGATTTTATATTATATTAAAACTATATTTAAATACTCTCTTGGTATAATATCACTAGATCATGCGAGATAAAATATTAAACTATTTACAAGGCAACTACACCAAAATAATATAATCTGAATGATAATGAATAACTTCAAAATTAATCTTTCATTACCTTATAGAGGCGACACATTTTTCTTGAAGACTAAATGAAGCAAAAATTTCATAGCCAATTTTTTTTTTTTGGTAGGAAAATTACATAAGGAAAAAGTGCTATGAAAATTACTCAGTAATACTTATATGATACAAGTTTTTAACAAATTCAAACGATAAATATTCTATGTATATATTACTGAAGAAAAAAATTTTGATCCATAACCAAATAGTAATAACCTAGTCAGGAAAAAAAAACCTAGTCAGACACCACAATAAATAAAAGTACAAATATGAAAAAAAATATATAAATTATTTAATCAGTAAGCCATTTTTTCCTGTATTGTTGTTCAACTTTGGTGTCTGGCTAATCCTCTGGTCCTCCGATTTGTTGGAGAGATTTCAACACATTTAATCTCCTAGATAATTTGAGAGAATTGGAGCATTTATTCAGACTGAAATTCACAAGAACTAAATGAATATTTGTTCCTAAGCGAATGCTCTCAAATTTCGGGAAGAAAAATGTTGAAGAAAGACTTATTTTAGAACGGTCAATATACCACAACGAACAATTCGAACATTAATAACGAGGGACAATATTTGAGGATATATGTGTAGGGATTCGGTCTTTAAGTTTAAAGTATGAGCCATTTGCTAATGAGTAACTATAGTTATATCTTAATATAAATTTGAGCGTATAGGTCAACTGACAGATTTGAAGTTTCTAACGCTGAAACTAGCAAGTCCGTATTGAAGATGGCTAGTCTACTTAACATCTCTAGATATAACTAGTTAATGGTTCAAGTTGGACCGAAACGTCGTCATGAGTTTTATTCTCCTATGTGCGGGTTATTTGTGTAAAAGTACCAACCTCTTGGTATGCATGTGAGGTATGGGTATTAAACGTTGCAGTGAGGAGGAGGATGTCACGTTTGAGAGCCTCGTGTAGTGTCAGTATTATGCAACAATAAAAAGGCACAATACAGTGATTGAACAATGATCAGTTTCAGTATCCTGCGGGAGGGTTATATGAGTATTATGTAATTAATTCTTAGAGTATACACTGGAAGACATTGTTGAGTTATGAAGGGTTTTATTCAACGAGGAGAGGAAGGCTTAGTGACGTGGCTTAGGCATTCAGTAAGGATGGAGCGATATGAAGACCAGGAAACTGTACAGATCTGGGGAGAATGATGGGGAATTGGTCATCTCAGGAAAGGTAAAGGTTTTTAAGTGGTAGGGGTCTTAAACTCCTGCACAGGTGTGTGATCAGAGTGAGTAGAGACACGTGGTTATAGGGATTTGAGGTGCTGTTGGAGAAATGAGCAATGTAACATTTGTATTCACCTAATTGTGGCTGCAGGGGTCGAGACTCCTGGCCCCGCCTCTTCACTAGGTCCTCTCTCTCCCTGCTCCATGAACTTTATCATACCTCGTCTTAAAGCTATGTATGGTTCCTGCCTCCACTACATCAATTGCTAGACTATTCCACTTCCTGACTACTCTATGACTGAAGAAACACTTCTTAACATCCCTGTGATTCATCTGAGTCTTCAACTTCCAAGTGTAACCCCTTGTTTCTGTGTCCCCTCTCTGGAACATCCTGTCTCTGTCCACCTTGTCTATTCCATGCAGTATTTTGTATGTCCTTATCATGTCTCCCCTGACCCTCCTGTCCTCCAGTGTCGTCAGGCCGATTTCCCTTAACCTTTCTACATAGGACATTCCCCTTAGCTCTGGAACTAACCTTGTCACAAACCTTTGCACTTTCTCTAATTTCTTGACGTGTTTGACCCGGTGTGGGTTCCAAACTGGTGCTGCATACTCCAGTATGGGCCTGACGTACACGGTGTAAAGTGTCTTGAAAGATTCCTTACTAAGGTATCGGTACTCTATTCTCGGGTTTGCCAGGCGCCCATATGCTGCAGCAGTTATCTGGTTGATGTGTGCTTCCGGAGACTTGCTCAGCGTTATACTCACCCCAAGATCTTTCTCCTTGAGCGAGGTTTGCAGTCGTTGGCCACCTAGCCTATACTCTGTCTGCAGTCTTCTTTGCCCTTCCCCGATCTTCATGACTTTTCATTTGGCAGGGTTAAATTCGAGAAGCCAGTTGCTGGACAAGGTGTCCAGTATGTCCAGGTCTCTTTGAAGTCCTGCCTGGTCCTCATCTGATTTAATTCTCCTCATTAACTTCACATCATATGCGAACAGGGACACTTCTGAGTCTATCCCTCCATGTTATGGAGGTAGGAAGTACGGCGATCGTACTGTGAAGGAGGGGAGGGGATGTTATAGCTCAGAGGATCATTTGAATCGTGATGTCTGTGCACTTCTCGCAAGACAGCTACTGAATGTCTTCTTTTTTCTAAGGGAGGGTCACCCTATCTTGGGAGACGGCGAGACAGGCGAGCTTAACACTGCAAGACAAGCCACAGGTGAAGGCAATCTTCAGCTCAAGTACATTCACACGTCTCTTTGCGTCATCAAGGACTATGCAATGTCGCAAGAGTAGCAACAGAAAAAATGAGGGGGAGTTTTCTGAGAGTAAGTTAGCGTGGTGACACCAGCCACAGCCTTTCTCAGATATGAGAGGCACCGGTCCGTCTGCCACCCACCCACCAACCATCCTCACCACTCCCCATGTATGGTAGGGTAGGGCGTCAGAGCGTACAGAAAGAGGGAAACAGAATAATAGGAGATGTAATAACCAGACCTAGGCTGCATCTAATCGCCGTCAACAAGTCATGTGACATAAGAGACTACGTTGAACTGAGAGAGAGAGAGAGAGAGAGAGAGAGAGAGAGAGAGAGAGAGAGAGAGAGAGAGAATCCAAAGTCAGCTGTGTGGTAGCACTGGACATTGCTGGCGCTTTCGACCGGGTGTGGCACCAGGGCCTCTTAGCAAAACTTCAAGCACTGGGAATTGCAGGCTCTACGCTATGTCTCCTCAGTGATTACCTTCATGGTAGATCTCTAAGTGTAGTCCTCAATGGAACGGAATCAGCAAGGCATCCTATTGGGGCAAGCGTTCCACAAGGAAGTGTGCTGGGTCCACTGTTATGGAATGTCTACTTCAACGACCTTCTTCATCTCATCCCAGAATCACATGCATATGCAGACGACTGTACACTGACATTCACTTATCCAAGAGAAGAAATGCCAGCTGCTCTAAGCTACATCAATCACCAGCTGAGAGCTATATCAGCTTGGGGAAATAGATGGCAAGTAACATTTGCACCTGAAAAAACGCAAATGATGTTCGTCTCTAGGCACCATGATGGTAATGCTGGCGCAGTAGTAAGGATGAATGGGACGATGTTGGCACCTGGAGAAGAAGTTGATATCCTTGGGGTGAAATTTGACTCCAAACTAACCATGAAGAACCATGTTGTAAATCTTGCAAACAAGGCAGCCAGGAAGCTTACAGCACTTCGCCGTATCTCGCATCTGCTTGACAGTAGGGGTTGCAAGATCCTGTACGAGGCACAAGTACGCTCACACCTTGAGTATGCTCCACTTTCTTGGTTTGCCTGCCCCCCCTCTCATCTGCGACTGCTTGACAGAGTAGAGAACAGAGCAAGACGTCTCATCTCTCGCCTGGACCCATCCTGGATAGATCTGTCATTTCAGCAGAGCCTTCAACATAGGAGGGATGTGGGTGGCCTTACTGTTATGTACAAGGCCAATATTGTCAAAATACCACACTTGGATCCACTTCGAGGACAGCGTGAAACAAGCTTTTATGCCACAAGACGGGCAGAAAGCAGCAACTTCACTCTGGCTGTACCCTTCTCCAGAACATCACTCCATCTGAGATCATACATACCCAGGATGACTCGAGTATGGAACACATTCGTACAGCATAATGATGTCAACGAGATAACGTCAGTTGATCAAATGAAAATGCTGGCCCACAGATGGCTCCAACTTCGTCCTGTTCCCTACTTGTATGTCTCATAACAAAAATGCTTTCAAATGAGCTGATGTAGGTAACAGCTCTTAGCTTGCCAATAAAGTTAGGAATCCTTAACCTGTAAATAGCTGTCAATAAAGCTAGGGATCCTTAACCTTGTCAAACCCTGTGTAAAAAAAAAAAAAAAAAAAAAAAAAAAAAAAAGAGAGAGAGAGAGAGAGAGAGAGAATGGGGTCCTCTAGTACAAGTGTGGGTTGAGACCCATAGCCTCTTAGAAGTAGATAAAACAGTTTCTAAGCAAAATATTCTAATTATCCTAACATCCTTCCTTCATTCTCTCTTATTTTTTTTGTTTACAGTTACCGATAATAATTTTCATGCATTTTAAACATCTTTACATATATTAATGTTTTCCCTTAAGTGTTTCCTGAAGACCTAATGGTTTCCTATGCACTTTTTTATATATATATTAAAAAAGGGATTCAGCATCAGTGTGAAATTAATTCATGTTCGAGTTTTTATGCTACATCAACTGCTAGCTAATTTGCAATTGTAATATTATTTGTATAAATTAAAAAAGTAACATTACAATTTTTGATATAAACATTCAAATATATTTTTCTGCTTTAAGGACGCGGCTAAGTTTCGTTTTGGTTATATTCATCAGCTGAGTAACACTTGTAAACATGCTGGTGTGTACTCACCTAATTCACCTAATTGTGGTTGCAGGGGTCGAGACTCAGCTCCTGGCCCCGCCTCTTCACTGATCGCTACTGGATCCTCTCTCTCTCTGCTTCCTGCGTTTTGTCATACCTCTTCTTAAAACTATGTATGGTTCCTGCCCCCACTACTTCACTTGCTAGGCTATTCCACTTGCTGACAACTCTATGACTGAAGAAATACTTCCTAACGTCCCTGTGACTCGTCTGAGTCTTCAGCTTCCAGTTGTGACCCCTTGTCCCTGTGTCCCCTCTCTGGAACATCCTATCTCTGTCCACCTTGTCTATTCCCCGCAGTATCTTGTATGTCGTTATCATGTCTCCCCTGACCCTTCTGTCCTCCAGTGTCGTCAGTCCGATTTCCCTTAACCTTTCCTCGTACGACATTCCCTTGAGCTCTGGGACTAGCCTTGTTGCAAACCTTTGTACTTTCTCTAACTTCTTGACGTTCTTGACCAGGTGTGGGTTCCAGACTGGTGCTGCATACTCCAGTATGGGCCTAACATACACAGTGTACAGTGTCTTGAACGATTCCTTATTAAGGTATCGGAACGCTATTCTCAGGTTTGCAAGGCGCCCGCATGCTGCAGCAGTTATTTGGTTGATGTGTGCCTCTGGTGATGTGCTCGGTGTTATGGTCACCCCAAGGTCTTTCTCCCTGAGTGAGGTCTGTAGTCTTTGTCCACCTAGCCTATACTCTGTCTGCGGTCTTCTTTGGCCCTCCCCAATCTTCATGACTTTGCACTTGGCTGGATTGAATTCGAGAAGGCAGTTACTGGACCACATGTCCAGCCTGTCCAGGTCTCTTTGCAGTCCTGCCTCATCCTCGTCCGATTTAATTCTTCTCATCAACTTCACATCATCTGCGAACAGGGACACTTCAGAGTCTATTCCTTCCATCATGTCGTTCACATATATCAAAAATAGCACTAGTCCTAGAACTGACCCCTGTGGGACCCCGCTCGTAACAGGCGCCCACTGTGATACCTCTTCACTTACCATGACTCGTTGCTGCCTCCCTGTCAGGTATTCCCTTATCCATTGCAGTGCCCTCCCTTTTACATGCGCCTGCTCCTCCAGCTTCTGCACTAATCTCTTGTGGGGAACTGTGTCAAAGGCCTTCCTGCAGTCTAGGAAAACTCAATCTACCCACCCCTCTCTCTCGTGTCTTACTTCTGTTACCTTGTCATAAAACTCCAGGAGGTTTGTGATACAGGATTTGCCTTCCATGAACCCATGCTGGTTTTCATTTGTAATCTTGTTCCTTTCCAGGTGTTTGACCACTCTCCTCCTGATAATCTTCTCCATGACTTTGCACACAATACATGTCAGAGACACAGGTCTGTAGTTTAGTGCCTCGTTTCTGTTTCCTTTCTTAAATATGGGGACTACATTAGCTGTCTTCCATTTCTCAGGTAGTTGCCCAGTTTCAAGGGATGTGTTGAAGATTGTGGTTAGAGGCACGCACAGCATCTCTGCTCCTTCTCTAAGGACGCATGGGGAGATGTTGTCCGGTCCCATCGCCTTTGAGGTGTCAAGGTCAGTTAAGAGCTTCTTCACCTCCTCCTCGGTTGTTCGTATGTCATCCAACACTTGTTGGTATATTCCCTCTTCATGTTCCCTTCTGTGCTGTCTTCCCACAGCCCTTCCTGTCTCTACTGTAAAAACTTCCTTAAATCTCCTGTTCAGCTCCTCACATACCTCCTGATCATTTCTTATGAGTTCTCCACCTTCTGTCCTTAATCTGATCACCTGGTCTTTGACTGTTGTCTTCCTCCTGATGTGGCTATACAACAGTTTCGGGTCAGTCTTGATTCTCGATGCTATGTCATTTTCATACTGTCGCTGGGCCTCCCTCCTTACCTGTGCATACTCATTCCTGGCTCTGCGACTGATCTCCCTATTTTCGTGTGTTCTCTGCCTTCTGTACTTTTTCCATTCTCTATTGCACTTTGTTTTTGCCTCCTTACACCGTCGGGTAAACCAGGGGCTCGTCCCGGTCTTCCCATTGTTACTGTTGCCCTTGGGAATAAACTTTTCCACTGCCTCCTTGCATTTTGTTGTTACATATTCCATCATTTCATTTACTGGCTTTCCTGCCAGTTCTCTGTCCCACTGGACCTCCCGCAGGAAGTTCTTCAACCCTATGTAGTCCCCTCTTTTATAGTCAGGCTTTTCCCATTCAACTCCTGTTATTCTCTCCAATTGCAGCTCTACTATGTATTCAAAGCACAGAACCACGTGGTCGCTAGCTCCTAGGGGACTCTCATACTTGATGTCCTCAATGTCTGAGCTGCCCAGGGTGAACACAAGGTCCAATCTTGCTGGTTCATCCTCCCCTCTCACTCTGGTAGTGTCCTTAACATGTTGGTGCATGAGGTTCTCCAGCACCACGTCCAACATCCTGGCTCTCCATGTTTCGGGACCCCCATGTGGCTCCAGGTTTTCCCAGTCGATCTCCCTGTGGTGTGTGTGTGTGTGTGTGTGTGTGTGTGTGTGTGTACTCACCTATCTGTGGTTGCAGGGGTCGAGTAGCTCTTGGGCCCACCTTTTTGCTGGTCGCTATTAGGTTCATTCTCTCCCTGCTCCATGTGCTTTATGATACCTCTTCTTAAGGCTATTATATGAATCTTGCCTCTGCTACATCACTCTCCAGATTGCTCCACTTCCTGACAAATCTGTGGCTGAAGAAATACTTCCTAACATCCCTGTGACTCATCTGAATCTTCAACTTCCGGTTGTAACCCCTTGATGATGTGTCCCATCTCAAACATCCTGTCCTTATCCACCTTGTCAATTCCTCTCAGTATTTTATATGTCGTCATCATGTCTCCCATATCCTTCCTGTTTTCGAGTGCTGTCAGGTCGATTTCCCTTAACTGCATTTGTGTCTTTTTTTTCATCTTGTCGGCATTTTGTATCATGTCTCTGTATCGTTGCTCTGAGTGGGTCGTCTAATGGACGTAGATCTACGCTGAAAGTTTTCATATTTTTACTGACAAATAATCTACCATCACCCAGGTAGAAGAGGCAACGAAACATCAGATGAACATCGTGAAGCCTTTATCACTGCTTTAATAAAGTCTTATTAACACTTTACTGAAGTAATAATATAAAGTTATTACATTTCTTGTGTTTGTCACCTTGCAGCACCTTGTTTGAGGTGCAGCACCTTGTTTGAGGTGCAGCACCTTGTTTGAGGTGCAGCACCTTGTTTGAGGTGCAGCACCTTGTTTGAGGTGCAGCACCTTGTTTGAGGTGCAGCACCTTGTTTGAGGTGCAGCACCTTGTTTGAGGTGCAGCACCCTGTTTGAGATGAGGGTTCACGGAAGTTGGGGGTGTCGTTCTCTCTTTACAAACAACGAGATGAACAAAACACATGTGCAACACTTGGGTATCATAAATTTATTTCTGAGATACCCAGGTGTGGCACATGTGTCTTGTTCATCAACTTGTCGGTAGTGGATTCTTAATTTGATGCAAATATTGTCTCGAGTTATGATACGTTGCATCTGAAAAAGCGTGAGAAATGATTGGCCTCTTGCAATGTGACCACGAGGTAGAGGAATATACAGTGTAAACACGAGGCAGATGAATATACAGTGTAAACACGAGGTAGAGGAATATACAGTGTAAACACGAGGTTGAGGAATATACAGTGTAGACACGAGGTAGAGGAATATACAGTGTAAACACGAGGTACAGGAATATATTGTGTAAACACGTGGTAGAGGAATATACAGTGTAAACACGAGGCAGATGAATATACAGTGTAAGCACGAGGTAGAGGAATATATAGTGTAAACACGAAGTAGAGGAATATACAGTGTAAACACGAGGTAGAGGAATATACAATGTAAACACGAAGTAGAGGAATATACAGTGTAAACACGAGGTAGAGGAATATACAGTGTAAACACGAGGTTGAGGAATATACAGTGTAGACACGAGGTAGAGGAATATACAATGTAAACACGAAGTAGAGGAATATACAGTGTAGACACGAGGTAGAGGAATATACAATGTAAACACGAAGTAGAGGAATATACAGTGTAAACACGAGGTAGAGGAATATACAATGTAAACACGAAGTAGAGGAATATACAGTGTAAACACGAGGTAGAGGAATATACAATGTAAACACGAAGTAGAGGAATATACAGTGTAAACACGAGGTTGAGGAATATACAGTGTAGACACGAGGTAGAGGAATATACAATGTAAACACGAAGTAGAGGAATATACAGTGTAAACACGAGGTAGAGGAATATACAGTGTAAACACGAGGTTGAGGAATATACAGTGTAGACACGAGGTAGAGGAATATACAATGTAAACACGAGGTAGAGGAATATACAGTGTAAACACGAAGTAGAGGATTATAGAGTGTAAACACGAGGTAGAGGAATATACAGTGTAAACACGAGGTAGAGGAATATACAGTGTAAACACGAGGTTGAGGAATATACAGTGTAGACACGAGGTAGAGGAATATACAATGTAAACACGAGGTAGAGGAATATACAGTGTAAACACGAAGTAGAGGATTATAGAGTGTAAACACGAGGTAGAGGAATATACAGTGTAAACACGAGGTAGAGGAATATACAGTGTAAACACGAGGTAGAGGAATATACAATGTCAACACGAGATATGGGAATTTACTGATATTTAAACCGACAAGGAACCATTTTTTTTTTTTTGCTAGAGAGATTATTTACTGACAAACTTATTTCCTTGTTATTTTATTTACAGAAAGATATATTGCATTGGCAACTATTATGAAAGATATTTTAATTATTGGTTTGAGTGTCTCTTTATTAGTGTTAATGGGGTGGAAGAGGAGGGACGAAAAGATAGATAGATAGATAGATAGATAGATAGAGAGAGAGAGAGAGAGAGAGAGAGAGAGAGAGAGAGAGAGAGAGAGAGAGAGAGAGAGAGAGAGAGAGAGAGAGAGAGAGAATTATGCAACTGGTGAGGCTGGAGAAAAAGAAGGCATTATAACCCATTTTGTGAAGAATATAAAGGGCATTTTACGCTCTTCTTTGTCAAGGAAACATAAGGGCATTTCACCCCTTTTTTTGTGAAAGAAAAACAAATGGCATTATACTTCCTTATGTGAAGATAAAAAAAAGGGGGAATTCAACCCCCCCCCATTTTTTGCGAAGGAAAAATAAGGGAAATAACACCCGTTTGGCAAAAGCAAAATAAGAAAATCATATATATTTTTTTTGTGATAAGAAAAAGGACAAGTCTGGAGTGGTTTCTACACTACACTATACGTTGATTATTCACCTCAGTTCGAATCCCACTGCTTTACGAGTCATTAAGTGTAAACAACTGGTGTGTAAAAACCAGCTGAGGCCTGGCTTTTAAAAACTTGTTGATTACAGAATGGTTGATGAGGAAGATTACAGAATGGTTGATGAGGAAGATCTGACCTTGGCTTTTGAGACTCACCTCAGCCAACATCCAGAAAATGCGTAACGTTTATGAATTTGTTGAGGAGAAAATTTGTTTATCAAATGGAAATATTCAATCTTCGTCCCATTTAGCTATATTAGATTTAGATACTTCTAATTTGTGAAACTTTGACAATCAGAAATTAAGAGGAAAAGTTGAATTGTCATTACTATTAAACTTATTTTAATTAGAAGTAATGACAATTCAACTTTTCCTTTAACTTCTAATTGTCAAACTTTCAATTTTGATAATACAAACTCAGTAATTAAAAATTAAGACTGATGCTCCTGCCAGTTATGAAGCTCTAGCACCAGGTGGGTTGAGAAGAGACAAGAGGAGGAGGAGAAAAACAGAGGAGAATGTGAAGACAAGAGAAAGATGGGAGAAGACAAGATCAAGACAGTGGCAGATAAGACACACACACACACACACACATGGGTCCTTAGAGAAGGAGCAGAGATGCTGTGCATGCCTCTAACCACAATCTTCAACACATCCCTTGAAACTGGGCAACTACCTGAGAAATGGAAGACAGCTAATGTAGCCCCCATATTTAAGAAAGGAAACAGAAACGAGGCACTAAACTACAGACCTGTGTCTCTGACATGTATTGTGTGCAAAGTCATGGAGAAGATTATCAGGAGGAGAGTGGTCGAACACCTGGAAAGGAACAAGATTATAAATGAAAACCAGCATGGGTTCATGGAAGGCAAATCTTGTATCACAGACCTCCTGGAGTTTTATGACAAGGTAACAGAAGTAAGACACGAGAGAGAGGGGTGGATAGATTGCGTTTTCCTAGACTGCAGGAAGGCCTTTGACACAGTTCCCCACAAGAGATTAGTGCAGAAGCTGGAGGATCAGGCGCACGTAAAAGGGAGGGCACTGCAATGGATAAGAGAATACCTGACAGGGAGGCAGCAACGAGTCATGGTACGTGAAGAGGTATCACAGTGGGCGCCTGTTACGAGCGGGGTCCCACAGGGGTCAGTTCTAGGACTAGTGCTATTTTTGATATATGTGAACGACATGATGGAAGGAATAGACTCTGAAGTGTCCCTTTTCGCAGATGACGTGAAGTTGATGAGAAGAATTAAATCGGACGAGGATGAGGCAGGACTGCAAAGAGACCTGGACAGGCTGGACATGTGGTCCAGCAACTGGCTTCTCGAATTCAATCCAGTCAAATGCAAAGTCATGAAGATTGGGGAGGGGCAAAGAAGACCGCAGACAGAGTATAGGCTAGGTGGACAAAGACTACAGACCTCACTCAGGGAGAAAGACCTTGGGGTGACCATAACACAGAGCACATCACCGGAGGCACACATCAACCAAATAACCGCTGCAGCATACGGGCGCCTGGCAAACCTGAGAATAGCGTTCCGATACCTTAATAAGGAATCGTTCAAGACACTGTACACTGTGTATGTTAGGCCCATACTGGAGTATGCAGCACCAGTCTGGAACCCACACCTGGTCAAGCACGTCAAGAAGTTAGAGAAAGTACAAAGGTTTGCAATAAGGCTAGTCCCAGAGCTCAAGGGAATGTCGTACGAGGAAAGGTTAAGGGAAATCGGACTGACGACACTGGAGGACAGAAGGGTCAGGGGAGACATGACAACGACATACAAGATACTGCGGGGAATAGACAAGGTGGACAGAGATAGGATGTTCCAGACACAGGGACAAGGGGTCACAACTGGAAGCTGAAGACTCAGACGAGTCACAGGGACGTTAGGAAGTATTTCTTTAGTCATAGAGTTGTCAGCAAGTGGAATAGCCTAGCAAGTGAAGTAGTGGAGGCAGGAACCATACATAGTTTTAAGAAGAGGTATGACAAAGCTCAGGAAGCAGAGAGAGAGAGAGAGAGGATCCAGTAGCGATCAGTGAAGAGGCGGGGCCAGGAGCTGAGTCTCGACCCCTGCAACCACAATTAGGTGAGTACAATTAGGTGAGTACACATACACACACACACACACACACACACACACACACACACACACACACATACACATACAAACAGACACACACGCACACGCATACACATACAACAGGCCTAGTATCTAATCGACATGTGCCTAGGACCAAATGGTAACTAACACACACACACACACACACACTCGTGGAGGAGTCACGCGGTTTGAGCTCGTGTTTTGGTGGTAATTTCTGACTGTGCCATAAGGAATAGAGTGTGGGATATAGGAGTGTGCACGCATAAGAGTGCATATAATCACTTAAGCCCCGAAAAAAGGAAATATAAGTGATCACAGAAAAGAAAACAAAGGAAATAGTGACTAAGTGTTTAGTGGGGGCCGTTGGAAGGGTGAACGGTTGTGTCAGGCCTAAATAGTGTTGCCATAATAACGCAGTGGGGTATTTTGAAGAATAAGTGCGACTCAAGACCAGGGAGATAAGAGATATGTATAGATGTGTCAGTAAATACAGTGAGTGAGTGAAAAAATTAGATGAGCTAGAGGCCACAGTGCCTACAGGAAGTTAGTGGAAAAATTACCGAGAAGCATCAAGCATTTTCATACTGGGACCCAGGAGGCCGACAACATTACTCCACTGCCAGCCGCAAGTAATATTCACCTAGTTTGAGTTGCATGGGGTCAGCACCAGTCTCTAGCTGGAAATTGGGGGTCACTCTCCTCGAGCTATCAGAATTAGAATAAGCAGCATTTACTGGCATTTAATAGAATTTATTGAGGTTTAGGAGAGTTAAGCAGTTAATGATAGATAGCCTAGTATGAGAGGTAGCCTAGTGAAGCCTAGCATACAGAATTGAACGTAATTTTAGGCACAAGATAGCACAGTGGGAACCAAGAGATTGGGTACATATGCAAAACATATGTAGTACATACGAGGGAAATAAGGACTGCTTACATAAACACATGCATACGCACACACATACACACACACAACACACACAACACACACACACACACACACACACACACATATATACACACATGTACACACACACACACACACACACACACACACACACACACACACACACACACACACACACATGTATACGGGATTTCACATCTTTATGTGAATTTACATAATTTTAGGCACACAAGACAGTACAGTGGAAACCAAGAGATAGGGTACTTATGCAAAACATATGTAGTACATACAAGGGAAATAAGGACTGCTTACATAAACACACGCATACACACACACTAGGTGAGAACAGGATCTCTCCGTCTCTGTCTCTTTTCCTCTCTTCCTCTCTCTCTCTATTCTTCTCTCTCTCTATTCTCTCTCTCTCTCTCTCTCTCTCTCTTACTCTTTCTGTCTCTTCCTCTCTCTCTTAATACTCCTCTCTCTCTCTTCCTCTCTCTCCCTTCATCTCTCTTCCTCTCTCTCCCTTCATCTCTCTTCCTCTCTCTTTTTCTCTCTCTCTTCCTCTCTTCCTCTTTTTCTCTCTTCCTCTCTCTTCTTCTCTCTTCCTCTCTCTCTCTCTCTCTCTTTTTCCCTTCTCTCTCCCCCCTCTCTCCTCCTATCTTTCCCTTCTCTCCTCTCTTTCTCTCACTCTCCCCCTCTCTCTCCTTCTACCTTTCCCCTCTCTCTCTCTCTCTCTCTCTCTCTCTCTCTCTCTCTCTCTCTCTCTCTCTCTCTCTCTCTCTCTCTTTCCTTTACTAAAAAAAAAAATGGTTAGGACTCGTAGGAATCAGGGATCAGATGGCAAAGGTATTGGTAGGGAGGAATGGATGGAGGAGCAGTGGAGAAGGATGGAGCAAGAATGGGAGAGAAAATTAGGAGAGCTTTCTGAAAAAATGGAGAAAGAGCTCTCTGCAAAATGGGAAAAGAGGTTGGAGAAGGAGACGAAGAAATGGGAGGCACAAGTCGAAACTGCAGTAGACAGGGTAAGGGTCCTAGAGTTTGAGGTAAACACGCTGAAGCAAGTCTCAGGGGCAGTGACCAGAGAAGACACAGCATATGAAGCTGAGAGGATGAACAGGAAGGAAGGAGATATGAATTATGCTAAGGTCATATCAGCCTGCAAAGAAGGGTCAGGGAGTAAAAGGAAAGAGCAGCTGGGTGCAGATAGAGTGGGAGATAAGTCGAATGCTGAGGCACAACCATGCTACCAAGAGCCACTGGAAAAATCAAGGGAAAAAATGACCACATACAGACAGGAACCAGAGTCACAGAGGGAGAGGCAATGGGAGGAGGAAAGGGCAAAATCAGTGTTTATCCATGGGCTTCGGGAGAGAGAGGAAAAGACATACACTGAAAGACGGCAGGAAGAAAGAAAGGAGATTGGGAAAATCATCACGGAAATAGGGGGAGAAGACATGGACATGATTGTAAATTTTCAGTGAATAGGGGGGTACGTGAAGGGAAGAAACCAACCGATCAAGCTGATTCTCAGGACAGAAACAGTGAGGAACAGGATCCTCCAAGAGAAACCAAGGTTGAAAAACTCGGAAGAGTACAAGAAGATGTTCCTAGACAGAGACAGAACACAAACAGAGACAGCAGCTGAGGGAGAGGACAAAAAAGCGAAAGGAGATAGGAAAGGAAACAAGGATGGAACCAGCAAAGGTCAGTCAGAGCAGAACAGAGAAGCAAGGGCAAGAACACACACAACTATCCTCAGAACCCCACAACCTATCACACCATCCCAACACACAATACAATCCATATCCACAGCTTCCACCCAACCCCCAATCATAGAATCCCACAGTATGCTACCAGGTCTCCCACCCTCACAGGCCCCCCAAACCACAGTATTGGAAAGGAAACTGAAGGTATGGTACACAAACGCTGATGGAATAACAAACAAGTGGGAGGAGTGGCACGAAAGAGTCAAAGAGACATCACCGGACATCATAGAGATCACAGAAACAAAGCTTACAGGTATGATAACAGATGCCATCTTTCCAATGGGATACCAGATCCTGAGGAAAGACAGAAGGAACAGGGGGGGTGGAGGAGTGGCACTGCTGATCAAACACCGATGGAATTTTTATGAGCTGGAGAGAGGAGACAGCGGAGAAGAAAGTGATTACATAGCAGGAACGCTTCACTCTGGAGGTCCCTAGGTGGTAATAGCAGTGATGTATAACTCACCACAGAACAGCAGGAGACCAGGGCATGAGTATGACGAGAGCAATAGAGCGATGGTTGACACACTGGCTGCAATGGCCAGAAGAGCTCATGCATGCAGGGCAAAGCTCCTGATCATGGGCGACTTTAACCACAAGGAGATCTACTGGGAGAACTTGGAGCCATATGGGGGCCAAGATACATGGTGGGCTAAGATGATGGAGGTGGTACTGGAAAACTTCATGTACCAACACGTAAGGGACACTACAAGAGAGAGAGAGAGGAGAGGATGAGCCAGTAAGACTGGACTTAGTATTCACCTTGAGCAGTGCAGATATTGAGGACATCACATATGAAAGACCCCTTGGGGCCAGCGATCATGTGGTTTTGAGCTTCGAATACATAGTAGAGCTACAAGTGGAGGAGGAAGCAGGAAGGCCAGGATAAATGAAACCAAACTACAGGAAAGGGGACTACACGGGAATGAGGAACTTCCTGAACGAGGTTCAGTGGGACAGAGAACTGGCAGGGAAGCCAGTTAATGAGATGATGGAATATGTAGCAACAATGTGCAAGGAGGCTGAAGAGAGGTTTATACCCAAGGGAAACAGGAATAATGAAAAAGCCAGGATGAGCCCATGGTTCACCCAAAGGTGCAAGGAGCCAAAAACCAAGTGTGCTAGGGAATGGAAGAAATATAGAAGGCAAAGGACCCAGGAGAATAAGGAGAGCAGTCGTAGAGCCAGAAACGAATATGCACAGATAAGAAGGGAGGCCCAACGACAATAAGAAAACGACATAGCAGCGAAAGTCAAATCTGACCCGAAGCTGTTATACAGCCACATCAGGAGGAAAACAACAGTCAAGAACCAGGTAATCAGGCTAAGGAAGGAAGGAGGAGAGACAATAAGAAATGACCGTGAAGTATGTGAGGAACTCAACAAGAGATTCAAAGAAGTGTTCACAGAGGAGACAGAAGGGGCTCCAGAGGGACGGAGAGGTGTGGCACATCACCAGGTGCTGGACACGGTACACACAACCGAGGAAGAAGTGAAGAGGCTTCTGAGTGAGCTAGATACCTCAAAGGCAATGGGGCCAGATAACATCTATCCATGGGTCCTGAGAGAGGGAGCAGAGGCGCTATGTGTACCCTTAACAACAATATTCAATACATCTATCGAAACAGGGAGATTGCCTGAGGCAGGGAAGACAGCAAATGTAGTCCCAATCTTTAAAAAAGGAGACAGACATGAAGCATTAAACTACAGACCAGTGTCACTGACATGTATAGTATGCAAAGTCATGAAGAAGATTGTCAGGAGAAGAGTGGTGGAACACCTAGAAAGGAATGATCTCATCAACAGCACCCAACATGGTTTCAGGGACGGGAAATCCTGTGTCACAAACCTATTGGAGTTCTATGACAAGGTAACAGCAGTAAGACAAGAGAGAGAGGGGTGGGTGGATTGCATTTTCTTGGACTGCAAGAAGGCGTTTGACACAGTACCACACAAGAAATTAGTGCAAAAACTGGAGGACCAAGCAGGGATAACAGGGAAGGCACTACAATGGATCAAGGAATATTTGTCAGGAAGACAGCAGCGAGTAATGGTACGTGGCGAGGTGTCAGAGTGGGCACCTGTGACCAGCGGGGTCCCACAGGGGTCAGTCCTAGGACCAGTGCTGTTTCTGGTATTTGTGAACGACTCTGAGGTGTCACTGTTTGCAGATGACGTGAAGTTGATGAGAAGAATTCATTCGATCGAAGACCAGGCAGAACTACAAACGGATCTGGACAGGCTGCAGACCTGGTCCAGCAATTGGCTCCTGGAGTTCAATCCCACCAAGTGCAAAGCCATGAAGATTGGGGAAGGGCAAAGAAGACCGCAGACGGAGTACAGTCTAGGGGGTCAGAGACTAAAAACCTCACTCAAGGAAAAAGATCTTGGGGTGAGTATAACACCAGGCACATCTCCTGAAGCGCACATCAACCAAATAACTGCTGCAGCATATGGGCGCCTGGCAAACCTCAGAACAGCATTCCGACATCTTAATAAGGAGTCGTTCAGGAACCTGTACACCGTGTACGTTAGGCCCATATTGGAGTATGCGGCACCAGTTTGGAACCCACACCTAGCCAAGCATGTAAAGAAACTAGAGAAAGTGCAAAGGTTTGCCACAAGACTAGTCCCAGAGCTAAGAGGTATGTCCTACGAGGAGACGTTAAGGGAAATCAACCTGACGACACTGGAGGACAGGAGAGATAGGGGGGACATGATAACGACTTACAAAATACTGAGAGGAATTGACAAGGTGGACAAAGACAGGATGTTCCAGAGATTGGACACAGTAACAAGGGGACACAGTTGGAAGCTGAAGACACAGATGAATCACAGGGATGTTAGGAAGTATTTCTTCAGCCACAGAGTAGTCAGGAAGTGGAATAGTTTGGGAAGAGATGTAGTGGAGGCAGGATCCATACATAGCTTTAAGCAGAGATACGATAAAGCTCATGGTTCAGGGAGAGTGACCTAGTGGCGACCAGTGAAGAGGCGGGGCCAGGAGCTTGGACTCGACCCCTGCAACCTCAACTAGGTGAGTAGGTGAGTACACACACACACACACACACACACACACACACACACACACACACAAGAATCAACCCCTGCAACCACAAATAGGTGAGTACACACACACACGACATACAACAAACAACAGGCCAAGTGTCTATCGACATGGGCCTGTGACAACCGGTAACTAATTAGGTGAGTACAAACACTAGCGAAGAGGCTGTGTATTTACCCCTGCAACCTCATATAGGTGAGTACATATATGTGAGTACACACACACACAATGGTAACAAAACATGCAAGTGTCTATCGACAAGCGCCTTTCACAAATGGTAACTACCCCCACCCCTCTCCCTCACATGACGAAATTGAAACTCTTATCAGCAATTTTTTTTGGTAAACATACAGATTAATTATTTTGCAATCAAATTATGTTTGATCCAGCCAAGTTATTATTTACATATGAAAGTGATAATTCAGCAGCACCTGAGCAACTAACTTAGGGCAGTTTTCAGACCATTTGGTTGTGTGTCAAAATGATTGGACCGAAAGATTATGGTTTATAATTGTACATAATTGTACAGAGAGTTTGGTAAGTTAGTTGCTTAATTGTTGCATAATTAAGTATTAAGAGAGAGATAGAGATAGATAGATAGATAGATAGATAAATAGATAGGTAGAGAGAGAGAGAGAGAGAGAGAGAGAGAGAGAGAATGGAATCGGAAAATAATTACTTCTACTACTACTACTACTACTACTACTACTACTACTACTACTACTACTACTAATAATAATAATAATAATAATAATAATAATAATAATAATAATTGAACACCACGAGCATTGCTCTGCTTCTGAAATAACAACGAGGTAATCTGTGGCTAGGGAGCAACTTGCAGCACTGGTTGTCAACACAGCTGGCCAGTATCACAGGTTGTCAACACAGCTGGCCAGTATCACAGGTTGTCAACACAGCTGGCCAGTATCACTGGTTGTCAACACAGCTGGCCAGTATCACAGGTTGTCAACACAGCTGGCCAGTATCACTGGTTGTCAACACAGCTGGCCAGTATCACTGGTTGTCAACACAGCTGGCCAGTATCACTGGTTGTCAACACAGCTGGCCAGTATCACAGGTTGTCAACACAGCTGGCCAGTATCACTGGTTGTCAACACAGCTGGCCAGTATCACTGGTTATCAACACAGCTGGCCAGTATCACTGGTTGTCAACGCAGCTGGCCAGTATCACAGGTTGTCAACACAGCTGGCCAGTATCACTGGTTATCAACACAGCTGGCCAGTATCACTGGTTGTCAACACAGCTGGCCAGTATCACTAGTTGTCAACACAGCTGGCCAGTATCACTCCCTCGACCACTGATACCCAAATATTGACACTGGCTACCTTGAAACACTCGCTCTTCCACCACCAGCCTCAACTAAATTCACAGAACAGTGTTTGAGCAATGAATTCCACACGGAGAATGGTGTATAAATGCAAGAAAAGAGAGAGGTGTGACGACCATCATGATCCTTTAAGAATAGTGTACGATAAACTGAACACTGACAACTGAACACTGAAAACTGAACACTGAAAACTGAACACTGAAAACTGAACACTGACAACTGAACACTGACAACTGAATGCTAACAACTGAATGCTGAAAACTGAACACTGACAACTGAACACTGACAACTGAACACTAACAACTGAATGCTGAAAACTGAACACTGGCAACTGAGCACTAACAACTGAACACTGACAACTGAAAACTGAACACTGAAAACTGAACACTGAAAACTGAACACTGACAACTGAGCACTAACAACTGAACACTGACAACTGAAAACTGAACACTGAAAACTGAACACTGACAACTGAGCACTAACAACTGAACACTCAAAACTGAACACTGAAAACTGAACGCTGAAAATTGAACACTGACAACTGAAAACTGAACACTGAAAACTGAACACTGACAACTGAGCACTAACAACTGAACACTGAAAACTGAACACTGAAAACTGAACGCTGACAATTGAACACTGACAACTGAACACTGACAATTGAGCACTAACAACTGAACACTGACAACTGAAAACTAAACACTGAAAACTGAACACTGACAACTGAGCACTAACAACTGAACTCTCAAAACTGAACACTGACAACTAAACACTGACAACTGAACACTGACAATTGAACACTGAACACTGACAACTGAACGCTGACAACGGAACACTGATAACTAAACACTGAAAACTGAACACTGAAAACTGAAAACTGACACTGACAATTAAACACTGACAACTGAACGCTGACAAATGAACGCTGACAACGGAACACTGACAATTGAGCACTAACAACTGAACACTGAAAACTGAACACTGACAACTAAACACTGACAAGTGAACGCTGACAAGTGAACGCTGACAACGGAACACTGACAACTGAACACTGACATCTGAGCGTTGACATCTGAACACTGACATCTGAACGCTGACAAGTGAACGCTGACAACGGAACGCCGACAACGAAACGCTGACAACGGAACACTGACAACTGAACACTTACAACGGAACGCTAACATCTGAACACTGACAACGGAACACTGACAACTGAACACTTACAACGGAACGCTAACATCTGAACATTGACAACGGAACACTGACAACGGTTCACTTGATGACATGCGGTGTGATGTACGGTACTGTGTATCCCGGGTTGCAGATTATACAAGACTACTGAGGGTCGTATATACCAGACAATATAAGACTACTGAGGGTCGTATATACCAGACAATATAAGACTACTGAGGGTCGTATATACCAGACAATATAAGACTACTGAGGGTCGTATATACCAGACAATATAAGACTACTGAGGGTCGTATATACCAGACAATATAAGACTACTGAGGGTCGTATATACCAGACAATATAAGACTACTGAGGGTCGTATATACCAGACAATATAAGCCTACTGAGGGTCGTATATACCAGACAATATAAGACTACTGAGGGTCGTATATACCAGACAATATAAGACTACTAAGGGTCGTATATACCAGACAATATAAGACTACTGAGGGTCGTATATACCAGACAATATAAGCCTACTGAGGGTCGTATATACCAGACAATATAAGACTACTGAGGGTCGTATATACCAGACAATATAAGACTACTGAGGGTCGTATATACCAGACAATATAAGACTACTGAGGGTCGTATATACCAGACAATATAAGACTACTGAGGGTCGTATATACCAGACAATATAAGACTACTGAGGGTCGTATATACCAGACAATATAAGGAACACTTATTAATAGTAACGGAATTAATGCCGAAGCTAAATTTCGAAGTCAGAAGAGCCTCAAACCTAACTGAAAAATCGAAATAATGCAATGAAAACAAAAGTGTATTTAAAGGAGAAAATTGAGCAAGATCCTAATATATTATTTGAACTGGAAAAAAAAAATTATATTTCGTAGCATTTTCTAATTTTTCAAGCATTTTTTTTTTTTTTTTAATCCATTAAAATTGGGATATTTTTTTGGTTTAAAAGATCACATCTATTTTCTTGACTCGTATGTACTAACATGAAGGTTCATGATGGCTACTTATACAGGTCTTCAAGAACGATGTTCGTCGTGGGTTGAACTGTACGAATATATTCGTAGACTATAACCGCAGACTTAACGAATATATTCGTAGACCGTATATCCGCAGACTTTACGAGTATATTCGTAGATTGTATATCCACAGACTTAACGCGTATACGCGTATACATGCTGTGTCACACTAAGGTTACTTATCAATGTGGATAAACATGCCAGGAATAACAGGAAAGACATTAGTACAGACGGGGTAATACCGAGATGAAATAAACAGCAACAGCCTGATCGATCGGGCCAGCAACCAGGACAGGCCAGTTCTGGGACTGAGCCGCAAGGACGGGAAGGTGACCTTCCAAAGCGACTACAGATAACCAACAGGAAGGTCACCATGTTCCCGACAAACTCGAAATGCTGGTGGACCGCATCCAAGGCTCCGTTCCAGGAAGCACACTGGTTTAGCCCTGAATATTTTTAGTCTCCTCTGGTATTATTTACTGCAGCGTAAAGTCTACTTAGGCTGAAAGACTGGAATAACAATTGGTAACGCTTCACAAATGTTGTACAAATAGTGAGAAAGATACAGGTGCAGTTTCGCTCTGTGTTGCGCTTTATTAAGTCGGTGATAATGCTCTGTGTAGAGCTTTATCAAGTCGGTGATAATGTTCTGTGTAGAGCTTTATTAAATCGGTGATAATGCTATGTAGAGCTTTATCAAGCCGGTGATAATGCTGTGTAGAGCTTTATCAAGTCGGTGATAATGCTGTGTAGAGCTTTATCAAGTCGGTGATAATGTTGTGTAGAGCTTTATCAAGTCGGTGATAATGCTCTGTGTAGAGCTTTATCAAGTCGGTGATAATGCTGTGTAGAGCTTTATCAAGTCACTGATAATGCTCTGTGTAGAGCTTTATCAAGTCGGTGATAATGCTCTGTGTAGAGCTTTATCAAGTCGGTGATAATGCTGTGTAGAGCTTTATCAAGTCGGTGATAATGCTGTGTAGAGCTTTATTAAGTTATTCATAAAACCCAGAGTAAAACGTAACAACAAAAGCTCGCACTGGACTCGCTTCTGTTTTTATCGGCCATACGCCTTCGCATCTAGCATGCAAACATTTGGCCATGTGACGGTGGATGCTCGATCCCCCGTCCGCCGGAGGCAAAGATAGAGTAACTCATATCCAACAAGCATTTGAAATGGCTTACATTAAAGGACCTAAATCATCCCTCTTAGGCAGAGTTGACAATGAGTAACTTTCGTTGACATATCAAGTTTATGTCCTTATTTTATTGTATAATCAGTTCGTTAACCTTGCAAATTAGTACCTTCGAAGGGAGAGTTTAACCTTTAATATAACACCGATTTTAATTGGCTTTTACACATAAAAATGTATGTCTACTCTGTGTTCGAATTGTTTATAAGTCTCTCGGTAGTCTACTAATTGGTACGGCTCGAGTTTTAATAAGGGATTAAACCGTGTCTCTCACTGCTGTAATTGGGTATTTGCAAAATTTGCCAACTACGGCACCTCCTAATTCACATCCCCTATTACACGCCCGTCCAATTACATGGACCCTAATATTTATTTAAAAATGTAGGAAAAAGCTATCAAAAATAGAAAATTATGCGACAGCACGCGCGCACGCACGCACGCACGCACACACACACACTCACACACATACACACACACACACACACACACACACACTCACACACACACACACACATCGTTCCCTTCTTCCTTGCATCGCTTCCTCTTATTTCTATTGTTCCCTTCCTTGTATCACTCCCTCTTCCTTCCATTGTTCTCTTCTTCCTTGCATCGCTCCCTTTTCCTTCCATTATTTCCTTCAATTATTTCTCCCATCGTTGCTTTCATTCCCTACCTTAATGCTCTCCTTCCTCCTGTCATCTCTCTCAACTCCATACATCTCTTATATTTCCACTTAGCACTCTCTTCCTCTCTCTTCTTACCCAGACATTCTCCCCTTATAGTTCCCCATGCTTTTCTTTAGCCTTTACTCCTTAATATATTTGCTTACTCCTCTCCCTCTTTCATATTCCCAGCTATTCCGTGTCTTTCCTCCCCTCTTCCTTGCTGACCAAAACGTCCTCCCTCCCTCACAGAGTTCTGTTCACCCTCTCCCCTCCCATTTCTCCCTTCCTCCTTCCTCCTTCCCCTCCCTTCCCTTCAACAGCTTCACTCTCCCCTGTCACCTCCCCCATCTCCCACTTCACCTGTATACCTGCGCAGGTAAGCCATGGAAGGACTCCACACGACACGCTCCACAAACACACACGTACAGACAGGACTGTGTCCCTCTCTCTTTCCCACACACTCACCCTCACTCCCACTCCCTCACGCCTACTCCTCAAAACACTTATACACATACACACACACACACATATAGCGATGCCAGGAGCTGTGACTCAACCAATGCAACCACACAGAGGTGAGGTGAGTACAGCTGTGAATCGACCACTGGAACCACATATAGACGACTACAGACATACACTTAACCTATATATACATAGTCACACACACACACACACACACACCTTGAGGGAATTGATCATTACGTATCGCTGTTTGCAGATGATGTAAAGCTAAGCCAATACTTCGATCACAGGAGGATTATAGAAAGATGGGCTGAACACACGGTGAAACAGGTGGCTAATGGAATTTAGCCCGAAAATATGCAAGAGCATGAATATTGGGTAGGAAAAGAGAAGACCTGCGACAGAGTACAGATATCACGGGAAGTAACCTTAAATTATTAGATAAGGAAATAGACCTGGGGGTGAACATCACGTCGACCATCTCGATGAAGAGACCTTTAAATGTATTTAAAGCTGGCATATCTGGGAACTGCATTTGTAAATGATGGGGAAGAAGGCAGTACCGGACGAGTGGACTGATCAGGGGATAGGGAGTCTGGACAAGGGGTAGATGACCTGGACGTGGGGCAGGAGAACTGGACGAGGGGCAGGGAAACTGGATGAGGGGTATAGGAAATGGACGAGGGGGTTGGGGACCTGGAAAAACGGTTGGTGACCTGAATAAGGGTTGTGGATCTGGATAAGGGGTAGGCGGGTGGAATCTGGGCAATGGGTAGCGGGGTCCGGACAAGGGAAAGGGGTCTGGACAAGGGGTAGTAGGGTTTGGTCAAGGGGTAGGGAGTCTGGACAAGGGGTAGAGAACAAGGATGCATGTTCACACAAGGTGTACAGAGCACTTCCTCAGTGTTTGGGTTCACACGCTCGTAACTGCGTATGTGTTTGTGTGTGTGTGTGTACTCACTGAGTTGTGACTGCGAAAGTCGAGTCTTGGCTTCTTAGCTATTCACCTACAGTCGCACTCTGTTCCTGGCCTCTTGGCTCCTATTCACTGGCTGCGGTACTTTCTATCTCCATTGTATGTAAATATGGGTGTGAGTGGATGTTAGTTACCGGTTACTAGAGGTACTTGCCGATAGAAACTTCGCCTATTGACAGAGAGTGTTCGTGTGTGTGTGTGTGATATTTGTTTTTAAAGTCTTGGCTTCTTGAGTCCTCTACTTACCATCCTTCACTCGACTTTCAGTTGCACAAGGTGCTCGAAGTTCAGGAGTGTGTATTCCCTAGCACTCAGGGAGCTCTCGTATTCTGTTTCACCTATGCCGGACATACTTGCAATAAATACTAGGTCCAATCTTTCTGGCTCATCTCTATTTCTCTAACATGTGTGAGGGAAAAGTTCAACAGATAGGAGTAGCGAGCGAGTATATGGTAACGATAGTTTGATTGCCGGCTGCTTGTTAAGGTAGGGTCAGTCTAGCTCCCGCTATCCCCTCCCCCCCTGTTTTTACCCCACCCCGAAAGGTGACGTGTGGGGCTCCGGCCAAACAGTAATCACTCGACTCACAGCTCCCAGCACAACTCTTGGAATGACAGATCGGGTAACCTGCCAACCAACGAGAAGTGTTGAAGGAGACGGACTGAAAAGGTCTTGGGACGTCACTTCATTATCTACCTACCTGATTAATTGTACAGGACACTACCCCTCATCTTTGCAGTGGTAAAGAACCTGCGTTCCTGTCATCTGGACTGACTATTCACGGCTATAGACTCTGTGAAGAACTAGTCGTTGGGTTGTCACCAACACCTGTGACCCCCCCCCACATCAGTAACGGCTACAATTTCTACAAGACGGTGTCAACCTCCACCAGACACCCCAGTATAACTGTACATATTAGCGTTGAATTCAAATGTCATTTTTCCATTTAATTTTTCATTTTTCTTTCAAGTAGGATACACATTCATGTTCCACTGTTTTATCTTTGCATTAATAAATAATAAAGTGTTTATCTTTGTGAATTATTTCTTTTTCTATTCATTAATTTTCCTGAGGAGGAGCCAGCCTTGGTAATACTGTCTGAAGTTGTTACAGGGCTGAGTAAGCCTTCACAACATGTTACATCTCTCCCTCTTGTTGTGTTCCTAACATGTTAACATAAGGTGTATGTATGTATGTGCACGTATATGAGAGTATACATGTGCACGTGTGCTCGAGTACGTGGGCGAGTCCTGGCCTCATCGGTCATATACCTATTCTTAAAACTCTGTACGGAACGACAGAATCGACTGAGTTAGGCCACAATATAAACAGGCTGACATCTTAATTGGATTTAAAAGGCTGTATGATCTAGAGTCTTAGAGAAACCACTAACATTGATCGAATAAGTAATCATAAACAGGTGCTTAATTGTGCCTACAATTTGATATTGTGTCAGACACTGTGGTCTTCTTGTCCAGTCATTACAGTTCTGTCTCAACGACTCCAGAATGACAACTACGAAATCCTGGTCCCAATTAGTGACTCCCAAACTTAGGGTCTCAAACACGGCTACCAAGGTATCATATGAATTTCGGTTGACGACTACGAGACGACTACCACAGATCCGGTTAACGACTCCAAAAAGAACACCACGGATCGGGTTAACGACACCAGAACAACCACTAGGAAAGCCTGGTAACGCTCAGGGCTGCGAGGCTAACAAAACTCTCGAAACTAGTCACAGGTAAGTCACAGGAGAAGAAGAAGGAGGAGGAGGAGGAGGGGAAGGGAACGGAGGAGCAGGAGGAGGGGAAGGGAACGGAGGAGCCGGAGGAGGGGAAGGGGACGGAGGAGCCGGAGGAGGGGAAGGGGACGGAGGAGCAGGAGGAGGGGAAGGAGACAGAGGAGGAGGAAAGAGGGGTGGCAGATGGTAGATGGCTGCCGGTGCAGTGAGCTGCCGTATGGGAAGGAAGAGCCGTGTTTAGATAAGGTATCAGGGCTCCAGCCTGTCCCATGTGTCGTGGAGTGGAGAAGAGGGAAGAGGAGAGGAGAGGGGAAGAAAAGAAAAAAGAAGAAGAATGGGGAAAAAGAGAGGCGAGGAGAAACGAGGAAATTTACCTTAGGCTTAGAGTGGATGAACAGATGCATAAATAAATAAGGGATAGGCATGCAGATTGATAAAAACAAAGATGGAAAACCCAAGCGGGATCTGCTCCAAATCTCAATCAAATTACTGCTTATAAGACAAAAGGGAAATAGTAAGAAGCGCAGTGGGATGTAAGTCAGTAGGAGAGCAGATCACACTTACGTCTTGCTGATCAAGCCGTTAACCAGGCTGTGGGGGATGGGTGTGCTACCCTGAAGAATTTCCTGATAGAGACAAGCTTAGTATGTAATTACATAAACAGTAAACAAAAACTGAACACGTCTTGGACCACACAAACGTTTTCTCACTCTTGTTCAAGTGTTTGAAACTCCACATCGGACGTTACTTTCCTCCCCCCATGAGTGAACCTTCACATCGAACATTACTTTCCTCGCCCCATGAGTGAACCTTCCCATCAAACATTACTTTCCTCGCCCCATGAGTGAACGAACATGCCGCCCTCCTAACGTTGTCATCTCGCTCGTGATCACAAGCTACCAAAAATGTATAAAATCCCATCAAGTCTGCCCTCAGCAGCAAGGAACGTGAAAATAAATCGATATCCGGACAGTAGGGTGGAAGTTGTCCCTTAAATGACAACCCTCGAGTAGTGATCGATCAGGAGAGAGGTGTCGAGAGGAAAAAAGGTGTCAGAGAGAGAGAGAGAGAGAGAGAGAGAGAGAGAGAGAGAGAGAGAGAGAGAGAGAGAGAGAGAGAGAGAGAGATTTTGTCCCCAAAGCGTGTAGTTCATCGTGCATCCTATACCCATCCTATGGATAGTACCGCAAGACTAAATTAATACACATAATGTCTAGGAGCTAGATCCCAAAAGGGTTAACAAGAGTACGTCTAGATACACTTACAATTTTTGTTTCATTTATTACAAGCATAGTTAGGATATTTGTTTAAAACTTATATTTTCAAAATAAGATACCTTGGTCAAAGAAAAAGAGATCTGATACTAAGATAACTGAGGAAAATACAAGGTAATTGAAACAGGGGAATACAGTAAACTAAATCTAAATGGAATATTCACCTACAGTACAGAGTTCTTAGTAGATCACTCCTAGAAGACCAGCCAGATTCCTAGCCACAGGTCCCAAGACCTGACACAGAGCCTCAGCTCTTCCTAACAAAGTCCGACTACTAAGTCCTCACATAGAGCCTCCAGCTCTGCGCCTGACTTGAGCTTTTCCCAAAGTTCTTCCCATAGGTTTTTCCCACAGTCCCTTCCTATAGGTTTTCCCACAGTCCTTCCTTTAGGTTTTTCCACAGTCCTTCCCTTAGGTTTTCCCACAATCCTTCCCTTAGGTTTCCCCTCAGTCCTTCACTTAGGTTTTCCCACAGTCCTTCTCTTAGGTTTTTCCAAAATTCTTCCCTTAGGTTTTCCCACAGTCCTTCCCTTAGGTTTTCCCACAATCCTTCCCTTAGGTTTTCCCACAGTCGTTCCCTTAGGTTTTCCCACAATCCTTCCCTTAGGTTTTCCCACAGTCGTTCCCTTAGGTTTTCTCACATTCCTTCCCTTAGGTTTTCCCACAGTCCTTCCCTTAGGTTTTCCCACAATCCTTCCCTTAGGTTTTCCCACAGTCGTTCCCTTAGGTTTTCCCACAGTCGTTCCCTTAGGTTTTCCCACAGTCCTTCCCTTAGGTTTTCCCACAATCCTTCCCTTAGGTTTTCCCACAGTCGTTCCCTTAGGTTTTCTCACATTCCTTCCCTTAGGTTTTCCCACAGTCCTTCCCTTAGGTTTTCCCACAATCCTTCCCTTAGGTTTTCCCACAGTCGTTCCCTTAGGTTTTCTCACATTCCTTCCCTTAGGTTTTCCCACAGTCCTTCCCTTAGGTTTTCCCACAATCCTTCCCTTAGGTTTTCCCACAGTCGTTCCCTTAGGTTTTCCCACAGTCCTTCCCTTAGGTTTTCCCACAGTCCTTCCCTTAGGTTTTCCCACAGTCGTTCCCTTAGGTTTTCCCACAGTCGTTCCCTTAACTTGCTATAATATTGGTAGGACGACTGGACAAGTGTCTCTTGTTACGGATCTTTTTTTTTTTTAAATTTCCTTACCTTGGCTACTTTCCCCTGAGCCAATAAAAGCCTTCCCCTCCGTAACTTCCGGCTTGAAGTCAGCTCTCATAGATCAGTTCACCACATGGTGACCCTAGAGACTAGACTCGCCTGAGAGATCTAGGATGTGAAAATTGTTAGGCGACACTCCTTTCCTGGTAAACAGATACACTCCTATCCTGGCAAACAGATACACTCCTATCCTGGCAAACAGATACACTCCTATCCTGGTAAACAGATACACTCCTATCCTGGTAAACAGATACACTCCTATCCTGGTAAACAGATACACTCCTATCCTGGTAAACAGATACACTCCTATCCTGGTAAACAGATACACTCCTATCCTGGTAAACAGATACTCTCCTAACCTGGTAAACAGATACATTCCTATCCTGGTAAACAGATACATTCCTATCCTGGTAAACAGATACACTCCTATCCTGGTAAACAGATACACTCCTATCCTGGTAAACAGATACACTCTTATCCTGGTAAACAGATACACTCCTATCCTGGTAAACAGATACATTCCTATCCTGGTAAACAGATACACTCCTATCCTGGTAAACAGATACACTCCTATCCTGGTAAACAGATACACTCTTATCCTGGTAAACAGATACACTCTTATCCTGGTAAACAGATACACTCCTATCCTGGTAAACAGATACATTCCTATCCTGGTAAACAGATACACTCATATCCTGGTAAACAGATACACTCCTATCCTGGTAATCAGATACATTCCTATCCTGGTAAACAGATACACTCCTATCCTGGTAAACAGATACATTCCTATCCTGGTAAACAGATACATTCCTATCCTGGTAAACAGATACACTC
>NC_091348.1:16157111-16177111 GCF_038502225.1 Cherax quadricarinatus
TTTCTACTCCCGTCTGGTGCTAGACTGGTTAACCAGGCTGTTGCTGCTGGAGGCCCGCTGCCTCACATCCATCACAGCCTGGTTGATCTGGCACCTGGTGAAGATACTTGTCCAGCTTCAAAAATCTGCAGGCCTGTCCGAGAGGTTGCGGGGAACTGGTGGGACACGAACATATAGACACTTATGGAAACTACTTAATCAGTTTAAAATACTAATACAGACTTAAATTTGTACTATTTTTGTTACCTCTCTATTTGTAATAATGCATACTTGAAACTGTGCCAGTCAGTACCTGTGTCTAGTTTTAAGGAGTGTGTAAGCATTAGGTAGAACATAAGAACATAAGAAAGGAGGAACACTGCAGGAGGCCTGTTGGCCCATACTAGGCAGGTCCTTTACAATTCATCCCACTAACAAAACATTTGCCCAACCCAATTTTCAATGCCACCCAAGAAATAAGCTCTGATGTGAAAGTCCCACTCAAATCCAACCCCTCCCACTCATGTACTTATCCAACCTAAATTTGAAACTACCCAAAGTCCCAGCCTCAATAACCCATCTAGGTAGACTGTTCCACTCATCAACTACCCTATTTCCAAACCAATACTTTCCTATGTCCTTTCTAAATCTAAACTTATCTAATTTAAATCCATTACTGCGGGTTCTCTCTTGGAGAGACATCCTCAAGACCTTATTAATATCCCCTTTATTAATACCTATCTTCCATTTATGCACTTCGATCAGGTCTCCCCTCATTCTTCGTCTAACAAGTGAATGTAACTTAAGAGTCTTCAATCTTTCTTTCATCCTACGCTGAATGTTTTCTAACGAATTTATGTCCATTCTGTAATATGGAGACCAGAACTGAGCTGCATAATCTAGGTGAGGCCTTACTAATGATGCATAAAGCTGCAGTATGACCTCTGGACTTCTGTTGCTTACACTTCTTGATATAAATCCCAGTAATCTATTTGCCTTATTACGTACGCTTAGGCATTGCTGTCTTGGTTTAAGGTTGCTGCTCACCATAACCCCCAAGTCCTTTTCGCAATCTGTATGGCTAAGTTCTACATCATTTAACTTATAAGTACTAGGGTTATGGGCACTCCCGAGCTTCAGAACCTTGCATTTATCTACATTGAACTGCATCTGCCACTTTTCTGACCAAGAATAGAGTTTGTTTAAATCCTCCTGAAGTTCCATAACATCTGCGTTTGAGTCAATTATCCTACCTATCTTTGTGTCATCGGCGAATTTGCTCATATCACTAGTAATTCCCTCATCAAGATCATTGATATATATTATAAACAACAACGGGCCCAAGACTGATCCCTGTGGAACGCCACTTATTACAGATCCCCACTCGGATTTAACCCCATTTATGGACACTCTCTGCTTCCTGTCAGTGAGCCATGACTCGATCCACGTGAGCACTTTTCCCCCAATGCCATGAGCTGCCACTTTCTTTAACAGTCTATGGTGCGGAACTCTATCAAAAGCCTTACTAAAATCTAAGTAAATAATATCAAATTCTTTATCGTGGTCAACAGCCTCAAAAGCTTTACTGAAGAAAGTTAATAAATTAGTTAGACAAGACCGGCCTCTTGTGAATCCATGCTGAGTATCATTAATCAAGCTATGCTTATCGAGATGGCTTCTTATAATCTCAGCTATAATTGACTCCAGTAATTTGCCTACAATTGAGGTCAGGCTTATTGGGCGGTAATTTGACGGTAACGACTTGTCCCCTGTTTTAAAAATAGGAATTACATTAGCCATCTTACACATATCAGACACTACACCTGTTTGAAGAGATAAATTAAAAATATTAGTTAATGGTTCACAGAGTTCCATTTTGCATTCCTTAAGAACCCTTGAAAAAACCTCATCAGGACCCGGCGACTTATTTTGCTTCAGTCTGTCTATCTGCTTCACAACCATTTCACTAGTGACAGTGATGTTACATAATTTATCCTCTTCTAGCCCACTATAAAAATTAATTACTGGAATATTGTTAGTGTCTTCCTGTGTAAAAACTGAGAGAAAATAATTATTAAAAATCAAGCACATTTCATTCTCTTTGTCAGTAAGGTGCCCATAGTTATTTTTAAGGGGACCTATCTTATCTCTAACTTTTGTTCTATAGACCTGGAAAAAACTTTTTGGGTTAGTTTTAGAATCCCTAGCAACTTTAATTTCATAGTCCCTTTTAGCTTTTCTTATCCCCTTTTTAATGTCCCTCTTAATGTCAATATACTGATTCATAAGATGACCCTCACCTCTTTTGATATGCCTATAAATTCCTTTCTTATGCCCTAGTAGATATTTGAGCCTATTATTCATCCATTTTGGGTCATTTCTATTTGATCTAATTCCTTTATATGGGATAAACGTTCTTTGAGCACCATGTATAGTGTTCAGAAAACTGTCATATTGACAGCTCACTTCGTTACCCCAGTCAACAGATGATAAGTGTTCTCTAAGCCCATCGTAATCTGCTAAGCGAAAATCTGGGACTGTTACTGAGTTATCGCTACTATCGTACTTCCATTCAATGCTAAATGTAATTGATTTGTGGTCGCTAGCACCCAGTTCCTCTGAAATTTCTAAATTATTAACAAGGGATTCATTGTTTGCCATAACTAAGTCAAGCAGGTTATTTCCCCTTGTAGGCTCTGTCACAAACTGCTTCAAAAAACAATCCTGAACTACTTCTAAGAAGTCGTATGATTCTAAATTCCCAGTCAAGAAATTCCAATCAATATGACTAAAGTTAGTCTCCTAGAATTACTACATTATCGTGCCTTGTGGCCTTAACAATTTCCTCCCATAGTAGTCTCCCTTGGTCCCTATCTAAGTTTGGGGGACGGTATATCACTCCTAAAATCAGTTTTTCATGCCCCTCTGAAAATTTTATCCAAACAGACTCTGTATGTGTTACTTCAGACTTGATACCCGTTTTTATGCAACAGTTCAAGCGATCTCGGACATACAATGCCACCCCACCCCCCTTCCCGATACTTCTATCTACTTGGAACAATTTAAAATCCTGAATATGACATTCTGCAGGCATGTCCCGACTTTTTGAATTAAACCACGTCTCAGTTAAGGCAAATACATCAATGTTACCTGCACTAGCAACTAATCTCAACTCGTCCATTTTATTCCTAGCACTACGGCAATTAGCATAATAAACATTGAAAGACTCTCCTTTCTCTTTACCCTTCCTGCTCATTTCTGTTTTTCTACTAAACTTATTACTGTTCTTATCACCCAAAGTCCCTGACTTTTCAATATCTACCTCGTTCTGCTTATTACTAGTTCCCCTAGAACTCGTAATATTACTACACTGGGACTTCACTGTTTTCCTGCCAAAACCCATACCACTAACTATTCCTAGTTTAAAGTCCTAACTGCTCTCTCCACTGCAGTTGCCAGTGCTACCACCCCAGACCTAGATAAGTGAACCCCATCCCTGGCATACATGTCATTTCTGCCATAGAAGAGGTCCCAGTTGTCAATGACCATAGGCGGTGCAAAATACTCCCAATGAAAAGTAGGGACGCCATTCGTACACTAAGAGAAAACACCATAATTGTCCGGGACCTAAGACTGTCCAACAGCCTCCCACCAGGCATTAGGGGAATTACCAATAGACCCCTGGCTGCCTTCAAGAGGGAGCTGGACAGATACGTAAAGTCGGTGCCGGATCAGCCGGGCTGTGGTTCGTAAGTTGGACTACGTGCGGCCAGCAGTACCAGCCTGGTTGATCAGGTCCTGATCCACTGAGAGGTCTGATTGTGAACCAGGCCGCGGGGGCGTTGATCCCCGGAATATCCTCCAGGTAGACTCCAGGTAGGTAGAATTAGTCTGCCAGAAATGCACCTGCATCCTTGTGGCATTATTTTGAGCCTAATATTTTGCTACTTGTAAACTACATTTGTATTGTAATAATGTTGGTAGAATTACCGACAATATGTAAGTAAAAGGACACAAGTGCAAATAAAGTGACATTTCATTGTGGCAACATTTCGCTCTCCACGGCTTGACAAAGTTCCTGGAGAGCGAAAAGTTGCCACAATAAAATGTCACATTAAATCCACTAGTGTCCATTTAACTACATTTGTATACTGCACAAGCAAATAAAATTCTTCTTTTGTTTATGGCAAGACCGTCCAGACCAGTACTCTCACCACCAGACCAAGACCGTCCAGACCAGTACTCTCACCACCAGACCAAGCCCGTCCAGAACAGTACTCTCACCACCAGACCAAGCCCGTCCAGACCAGTACTCTCACCACCAGACCAAGCCCGTCCAGACCAGTACTCTCACCACCAGACCAAGCCCGTCCAGACCAGTACTCTCACCACCAGACCAAGCCCGTCCAGACCAGTACTCTCACAACCAGACCAAGCCCGTCCAGACCAGTACTCTCACCACCAGACCAAGCCCGTCCAGACCAGTACTCTCACCACCAGACCAAGCCCGTCCAGACCAGTACTCTCACCACCAGACCAAGCCCGTCCAGACCAGTACTCTCACCACCAGACCAAGACCGTCCAGACCAGTACTCTCACCACCAGACCAAGCCCGTCCAGACCAGTACTCTCACCACCAGACCAAGACCGTCCAGACCAGTACTCTCACCACCAGACCAAGACCGTCCAGACCAGTACTCTCACCACCAGACCAAACCCGTCCAGACCAGTACTCTCACCACCAGACCAAGACCGTCCAGACCAGTACTCTCACCACCAGACCAAGCCCGTCCAGACCAGTACTCTCACCACCAGACCAAGCCCGTCCAGAACAGTACTCTCACCACCAGACCAAGCCCGTCCAGACCAGTACTCTCACCACCAGACCAAGCCCGTCCAGACCAGTACTCTCGCCACCAGACCAAGCCCGTCCAGACCAGTACTCTCACCACCAGACCAAGCCTATCCAGACCAGTACTCTCACCACCAGACCAAGCCCGTCCAGACCAGTACTCTCACCACCAGACCAAGCCCGTCCAGACCAGTACTCTCACCACCAGACCAAGCCCGTCCAGACCAGTACTCTCATCACCAGACCAAGCCCGTCCAGATCAGTGCTCTCACCACCAGACCAAGCCCGTCCAGACCAGTACTCTCACCACCAGACCAAGCCCCTCCAGACCAGTACTCTCACCACCAGAGCAAGCCCGTCCAGATCAGTACTCTCACCACCAGACCAAGCCCGTCAAGACCAGTACTCTCACCACCAGACCAAGCCCGTCCAGACCAGTACTCTCACCACCAGACCAAGACCGTCCAGACCAGTACTCTCACCACCAGACCAAGACCGTCCAGACCAGTACTCTCACCACCAGATCAAGACCGTCCAGACCAGTACTCTCACCACCAGACCAAGCCCGTCCAGACCAGTACTCTAACCACCAGACCAAGCCCGTCCAGACCAGCACTCTCACCACCAGACCAAGCCCGTCCAGACCAGTACTCTCACCACCAGACCAAGCCCGTCCAGACCAGTACCCTCACCACCAGACCAAGCCCGTCCAGACCAGTACTCTCACCACCAGACCAAGCCCGTCCAGAACAGTACTCTCACCACCAGACCAAGCCCGTCCAGACCAGTACTCTCACCACCAGACCAAGCCCGTCCAGACCAGTACTCTCACCACCAGACCAAGCCCGTCCAGACAAGTACTCTCACCACCAGACCAAGCCCGTCCAGACCAGTACTCTCACCACCAGACCAAGCGCGTCCAGACCAGTACTGTCACCACCAGACCAAGTCCGTCCAGACCAGTACTCTCACCACCAGACCAAGTCCGTCCAGACCAGAACTCTCACCACCAGACCAAGCCCGTCCAAACCAGTACTCTCACCACCAGACCAAGCCCGTCCAGACCAGTACTCTCACCACCAGACCAAGCCCGTCCAGACCAGTACTCTCACCACCAGACCAAATCCGTCGAGACTAGTACTCTCACCACCAGACCAAGTCCGTCCAGACCAGTACTCTCACCACCAGACCAGTACTCTCACCACTAGACCAAGCCCATCCAGACCAGTACTCTCACCACCAGACCAAGCCCGTCCAGACCAGTACTCTCACCACCAGACCAAGCCCGTCCAGTCCAGTACTCTCACCACCAGACCAAATCCGTCCAGACCAGTACTCTCACCACCAGACCAAGCCCGTCCAGACCAGTACTCTCACCACCAGACCAGTACTCTCACCACTAGACCAAGCCAGTCCAGCCCAGTACTCTCACCACCAGACCAAGCCCGTCCAGACCAGTACTCTCACCACCAGACCAAGTCCGTCTAGACCAGTACTCTCACCACCAGACCAAGCTCGTCCAGACCAGTACTCTCACCATCAGACCAAGTCCGTCCAGACCAATACTCTCACCATCAGACCAAGTCCGTCCAGACCAGTACTCTCACCACCAGACCAAGTCCGTCCAGACCAGTACTCTCACCACCAGACCAAGTCCGTCCAGACCAGTACTCTCACCACCAGACCAAGTCCGTCCAGACCAGTACTCTCGCCACCAGACCAAGCACGGCCAGACTAGTACTCTCACAACCAGACCAAGGCCGTCCAGACCAGTACTCTCACCACCAGAACAAGTCCGTCCAGACCAGTACTCTCACCACCAGACCAAGTCCGCCCAGACCAGTACTCTCACCACGAGATCAAGTCCGTCCAGCCCAGTACTCTCACCACCAGACCAAGCCCGTCCAGACCAGTACTCTCACCACCAGACCAAGTCCGTCCAGACCAGTACTCTCACCACCACACCAAGCCCGTCCAGACCAGTACTCTCACCACCAGACCAAGCCCGTCCAGACCAGTACTCTCACCACCAGACCAAGTCCGTCCAGACCAGTACTCTCACCACCACACCAAGCAGGCTAAACCACATTCTTCCAGCACGGACACCAGTGTCACCACAACATTCTTCCAGCACGGACACCACTGTAACCACAACATTCTTCCAGCACGGACACCACTGTCACCACAACATTCTTCCAGCACGGACACCACAACATTCTTCCAGCACGGACACCACTGTAACCGCAACATTCTTCCAGCACGGACACCACTGTCACCATAACATTCTTCCAGCACGGACACCACTGTCACCATAACATTCTTCCAGCACGGACACTACTGTAACCACAACATTCTTACAGCACGGACACCACTGTCACCACAACATTCTTCCAGCACGGACACCACTGTCACCACAATATTCTTCCAACACGGACACAATGTCACCACAACATTCTTCCAGCACAGACACCACTGTCACCACAACTTCTTCCAGCACGGACACCACAACATTCTTCCAGCACAGACACCACTGTCACCACAACATTCTTCCAGCACGGACCCCACTGTCACCATAACGTTCTTCCAGCACGGACCCCACTGTCACTATAACATTCTTCCAGCACGGACACCACTGTCACCACAACATTCTTCCAGCACGGACACCACTGTAACCACAACGTTCTTCCAGCACGGACACTACTGTCACCACAACATTCTTCCAGCACAGACACCACTGTCACCATAACATTCTTCCAGCACGGACACCACTGTCACCACACCATTCTTCCAGCACGGACACCACTGTAACCACAACATTCTTCCAGCACGGACACCACTGTCACCACAACATTCTTCCAGCACAGACACCACTGTCACCATAACATTCTTCCAGCACGGACACCACTGTCACCACAACATTCTTCCAGCACGGACACCACTGTCACCACAACATTCTTCCAGCACAGACACCACTGTCACCATAACATTCTTCCAGCACGGACCCCACTGTCACCACAACATTCTTCCAGCACGGACACCACTGTCACCACAACATTCTTCCAGCACAGACACCACTGTCACCACAACATTCTTCCAGCACGGACACCACTGTCACCACAACATTCTTCCAGCACGGACACCACTGTCACCACAACATTCTTCCAGCACAGACACCACTGTCACCATAACATTCTTCCAGCACAGACACCACTGTCACCATAACATTCTTCCAGCACGGACACCACTGTAACCACAACATTCTTCCAGCACAGACACCACTGTCACCATAACATTCTTCCAGCACAGACACCACTGTCACCACAACATTCTTCCAGCACGGACACCACTGTCACCACAACATTCTTCCAGCACAGACACCACTGTCACCACAACATTCTTCCAGCACAGACACCACTGTCACCATAACATTCTTCCAGCACAGACACCACTGTCACCATAACATTCTTCCAGCACGGACACCACAGAGACCAAACATTGAAACCTTCAAGAAACGAATTTCTCTCTCTCGGGCTCAATTCCTTCCAGAGTCGTGATGAAGTCTGTGTGTAAATAAGATACAATATGCGGGTTTTGGTATTTTATTGTGAAGACGTTTCCTCCACCAGGAACTATCGTTTCACCCTGAGGTGATAAAGTCCCTGGTGGGCGAAACGTCTTCAGAACAAAAAACGCCATAACCTTTATTGTGTATCTTATTTACTTGCTGTTGGTATACTCTGTCACTGTGTCACCATAAGCTTCTGTGGTCTAGTGGTAAGAAATCTGGCTTGCTAGTTTCAGGACTGGCTTGCTAGTTTCAGGACTGGCTAGGTAGTTTCAGGACTGGCTAGGCAGTTTCAGGACTGGTTAGGTAGTTTCAGAACTGGATTGCTAGTTTTAGGACTGGCTAGCTAGTTTCAGGACTAGCTAGGTAGTTTCAGGACTGGCTAGGTAGTTTCAGGACTGATTAGGTAGTTTCAGACTGGCTAGGTAGTTTCAGGACTGGCTAGGTAGCTTCAGGAGTGGCTACGTAGTTTCAGGACTGGTTAGGCAATTTCAGGATTGGCTTGCTATTTTCAGGACTGGTTAGGTAATTTCAGGACTGGCTAGGTAGTTTCAGGACTGGGTAGATAGTTTCAGAACTGGCTAGGTAGTTTCAGGACTGGCTTGCTATTTTCAGGACTGATTAGGTAGTTTCAGGACTGGCTATATAGTTTCAGAACTGGCTAGGTAGTTTCAGGACTGGCTAGGTAGTTTCAGAACTGATTAGGTAGTTTCAGTACTGGCTAGGTAGTTTCAGAACTGACTTGCTAGTTTCAGGACTGGTTAGGTAGTTTCAGGACTGGGTAGGTAGTTTCAGGGCTGGCTAAGTAGTCTCAGGATTGGTTAGGTAGTTTCAGGACTGACTAGGTAGTTTCAGGACTGGCTAGGTAGTTTCAGGACTGGCTAGGTAGTTTCAGGGCTGGTTAGGTAGTTTCAGACTGGCTAAGTAGTTTCAGGACTGGTTAGGTAGTTTCAGGACTGGCTAGGTAGTCTCAGGACTGGTTAGGTAGTTTCAGGACTGGCTAGGTAGTCTCAGGACTGGTTAGGTAGTTTCAGGACTGGCTAGGTAGTCTCAGGACTGGCTAGGTAGTTTCAGGACTGGCTAGGTAGTTTCAGGACTGGCTAGGTAGTTTCAGGACTGGCTAGGTAGTTTCACGACTGGTTAGGTAGTTTCAGACTGGCTAAATAGTTTCAGGACTGGCTAGGTAGTTTCAGGACTGGCTAGGTAGTCTCAGGACTGGTTAGGTAGCTTCAGGACTGGCTAGGTAGTCTCAGGACTGGTTAGGTAGTTTCAGGACTGGCTAGGTAGTCTCAGGACTGGCTAGGTAGTTTCAGGACTGGCTAGGTAGTTTCAGGACTGGCTAGGTAGTTTCAGGACTGGTTAGGTAGTTTCAGACTGGCTATGTATAGGTAGTTTCAGGACTGGTTAGGTAGTTTCAGACTGGCTATGTAGTTTCAGTACTGGTTAGGTAGTTTCAGGAAAATGCGACCTTGGTGGTCGTGAAGTGGTCCAGTTGCAGTTACTTGAAAGAATGCAACCCGTTGGAGCAGTTTTTCACGCCATAGAAGCCTAGAGAGGTTTGGCCCAATGGTTAACGTGCGAGGGTGACTAGCATTGGCTAGTGCATTTCTAGTAGAAGAAGGGAAGGCACTGGAGCCCGATATTTAGGTTTAAGGAGAAATGACGGGGAAGGAGGCTTTGCACCAGAGAGCAACTGTTATGCTGGCCAACTGCCAGGTGTACTGATTATATTGCCTTGTGGTAGTTGAGGAGGTTGAGGGAAATATATGTAGTTGAATAATTTTGTATTATGTATAATTTTGTCTTTGTATTGTAATAGATTTAAGGGATTAGGATTAAAATAGTCTAATAACTAGGACAAATTGTCCTAGTTCTCAGATATTTTAAATTGGGGGAGAAAGGGGGATGTGATGTAGTCCAGCTGGGCTTGTGAGGTCTCTGGGGAGACCTAATTTAACCAATTATATGGTCAAACCTTGCCTTGGCAAACGTCTGTAGCCACGCCCACGTCTGAGGTCTTTTGTTCTTGACGCCTCAGACCTAGGCGTCAGGTCGTACACGTGGTTGTGGAGGGTGCTTGGACCACCATAAAAGCCCAAGGAAGAGCATGATCAGGAGATTCGAGCGGACCTGCTGCTGGGGTGCAGAGCTTGGGAGAAGGCTGCTGAAGTCTCTGGAGGAGACTGTTGGAGACATTGGGCAGAGTACTGGCTTGGAGCAGTACTCGTGCTGTGTAGGTCTTGGGACCTGGGGCTTAGTTTCTGTAGTGAACTGCCTTCTGAACTATATTGTAAGTTACATTCATTTTGGTCAAGTTGATTGTATTTCCCTGTCTCACTGCTTATGTGTACCACCCCATTTATCTGAACCCCAGTGATGTACTCCTGTTCCCAAATATATTATTGTACAAGGACTTAATAATAAACTGTGTTTGAGTAGAATAGTAATATTCACTGTCCCCGTCATTCATTCTTATTTCCATTTATTTATGTTTAGTTAAAGTAGTGAGAGGGTGAGTAGTGTAGTGTGGCGGGTAGAGTAATGAGAGGTGAAGGTGTAGTCACCAGTGACCTCACATTACCTACCTCCGCACAAATCCCTCCTACTGCCTCGCCTGTCCCCTACCTACTGACTCCCCCCGCTTACCCCCAATAGCCCCTAATCATTACCCCCCTACATGACAGGTAGTCTCAGGACTGGCTAAGTAGTTTCAGGACTGGCTAGGTAGTTTCAGGACTGGTTAGGTAGTTTCAGACTGGCTATGTAGTTTCACGACTGGTTAGGTAGTTTCAGACTGGCTAAATAGTTTCAGGACTGGTTAGGTAGTTTCAGGACTGGCTAGGTAGTCTCAGGACTGGTTAGGTAGTTTCAGGACTGGCTAGGTAGTCTCAGGACTGGTTAGGTAGTTTCAGGACTGGCTAGGTAGTCTCAGGACTGGCTAGGTAGTTTCAGGACTGGCTAGGTAGTTTCAGGACTGGTTAGGTAGTTTCAGACTGGCTAGGTAGTCTCAGGACTGGTTAGGTAGTTTCAGGACTGGCTAGGTAGTCTCAGGACTGGCTAGGTAGTTTCAGGACTGGTTAGGTAGTTTCAGACTGGCTATGTAGTTTCAGGACTGGTTAGGTAGTTTCAGGACTTGCTAGGTAGTTTCAGGACTGGCTAGGTAGTCTCAGGACTGGTTAGGTAGTTTCAGACTGGCTAAGTAGTTTCAGGACTGGCTAGGTAGTTTCAGGACTGGCTAGGTAGTTTCAGGACTGGTTAGGTAGTTTCAGACTGGCTAAGTAGTTTCAGACTGGCTAAGTAGTTTCAGGACTGGCTAGGTAGTCTCAGGACTGGCTTGCTTTGGGTCGCAGTCTCACTCGTTCCGATTTTTTATGCATTCGGTGTTTTTTACTATTTTTGCGCATCAGAATTTAATGACTCGTTAAATTATCGTATTAGTTGACATTTTTTCATCTGTCAGGATGCATTAATTTTCGATTAATAGTCGGTGTTTACAAAATGATCTGGGAATTTCTTAATAACATATAATAATATCTAAAGTAAAAGGACACAAGTGCAACTAATGTGACATTTATTGTGGCAACGTTTCGCTCTCCAGGAGCTTTATCAAGCTTGATAAAGCTCCTGGAGAGCGAAACGTTGCCACAAGAAATGTCACATTAGTTGCACTTGTGTCCTTTTACTTTACATATTGTCGGTAATTCTACCAACTTTATTATAATAATATCCAATGTACATTTAGCGTTTGTCTGTCTGTCTCTCTCTCTCTTTCTCTATCAGTACAGTATCTCCCCCACAAGATTCTAGAGACCATTACACTTGAGTTATCATCACCTTCTGGATTATTCTTAGCACTTAGAGTAGAGGCAGGTTGCCTCTCCGTTTAGTGGGAGAGTATAGGGAAGGACGTCAGAGAGTGAAGTGGGGAAAGAGGGAGCACGTCTGAGAGGAATGGGGGGAATCAGGGAGATGTCTTAAGGGAAGGGGCAGGGAGGCATCTGCTGGGGAGGGTCCAAGGGGATGTCTGAGGTGGAAGGAGGGTAGTACCTGGAGTCTACCTGAAGGGTGTTCCGGGGGTCAACGCTCCCGACCCAGTCCTTGAACACGCGTCTTACAAAATGTGAGTTGTCATAGTTGCTTTTTGCCGATAAAATCATGCTCTTGGGAGATTTTTTATCCAATTTCATCTTCTGCAAACTGTCATCCCATTTGAAGCCATAATTTTTTTCCAGTTTTCTGTGATATTCTCTTTCTAGAGACGTAAAATGTCTGATTATATTTATTTACCTAATATATATGATAGTAGCACAGTAGGAGCAAAGGCTAGCTAGGAGGAAGAGGGAGAGTAGAAAAAGACGTCATATGGGGAAGGGAACTTATGGTCCCTCCAGCGTAAGTTTACCCAGGTTGTACTCGAGCTCTTGGACCCGCCCTTTAGCTTCCCACTGACTTATGTAGCTCAATATTAGCTTTGGAGTCCGTGTGTGAAACCGGTCTCAATTTTGTCTACCGTGGATTAAATATGGTTGAATACACTGGGTGAAAATTAATACCAACAGACCCTGACTGTCTTCATGTAGCAACTCGACAAATTCCTTAAAACAGTTCAAGATCAACCGGGCTGTTGTGCATACGTCTGAATGCAGGTGTAAACAGCCTGATCGATCAAGCCAGCAACCAGGAAGCCTGGTCTGGGACCGGACCGCTGGAGCAGTGACTTTCAGAAGCAAGACATGTGCAACAGTTGACTGTCTTTAATTGTTGAAACGTTTTGCCTATACAGTAGGCTTCTTCAGTCAAATACAGAGGCAGCAGTTGTAGTAGTGAGATGATGATGATGTAATCAGTCCATCAACCTTGGAGAAATAGTATTTGAGGTGGTGGATCCCTCAGCCTGGAGAAGACTTCAGCTCTATGGAGCTGAACTCTGGCTAGCGTGAGCTTTAAGTGTATGCTAAACAGAGAATTGAGCATCTACCACTCCTTGCGCTGAACGATTTAAAAGAGTTAAGAGAGTCACAAATAAAAAGTAACGAGGGTTTTGCCCTTAGCTTGAGTCTTGTGGCTTTGGGACCAACTTGGAAGGATTCATGGGAACTCTCTCAAGGTTCAGCGTTTCACTCTGTGAGAGCTCCACTCTGGTGCTGCACACTCGAGGACTGATCATACCTCTGTAGTGGTTTACTTTACCCGATTCTAGGAATCCTTTCCTTCTCAGCTGTTGAACTACTGTTGTCCTCCTGCTGACAACCTGCCGTTCATTTTTTTACTTACTGACACGCTGCCGTTGACCTGTTAGCTTTCTGCTGACCCACTACCACTGACCAGTTACCGTTGATCTACTACCGTTGACACTACAGAATACGAAGGGGACGAAAAGATATTCAAATAATAATTATTCAGTGGTTCTTCATCAGTGAATCATAATGAACTTAACTCACTGGAAAAGTACAAATTTAAAAGGGACATCGCAGCATAAAAATAATCAGCGTTAAGAGCATTAAAACAGCCCAGGAAATTAACAAAAATGTATTTTAATTTATTTTTTTAAATGACTGACAAAAAAACTTTAATCTGATTGTTCTTTTGTGAATTTAAATTAGATAATGAGCAAGAAACGTGGTCCGTTTTGAAAGAAAAAAATCACGCGGGGAGATGAAAATGAAATCGAATTTTTTTACTAATTCTCGATTATTATTATTAAATTCATGGGAAAAGAGCTAAATCCATAGGGACAAAATTTTTTTGTGTTGAATGGGGGAAAGGTATGGAAAATTGGACCAAAAGCCCTTTACCTCTTGTTGTAAGTTTATTTAGGCACAGATACACATAAATACAATTATCATACATAGTGGAAATTACCTAGGATACCCTCCTAAAAAAAATGGTCAAAGTGACTTATTTCCATTGGGGTCCAGAAGAAACTATAAAGTTAACAGCATCAGTGACATTGGACCTCAGTCAAGTGAGAAATCTCTGCTAGAGGACATCAGAAAAATAAACTATCTTGGAAAGAATCTAGTACTATCCCTAAACCCACTACAAATGGGATCAAATCCTTAATCAAAATTGTGGTCATTTTACCAGGCGCTCGAATCAATGATTTAGCCCACAGTGTTCTTCTTGGCACTCCTCTCAGTTTAAACATCGTTGATTTGATTGTAGAAGGGAAAAACTCCTAACTCGTGCAGGTGAAAGGATACACTGAGACACATTATACTTTCTACCAGTTCAACAGATGCTTCTCCCTCCATAAGCTCACCAACTTCCTTTGCTATGTTGCGTGAGGAAGGCGGGAGGAGGGTGGGAGGGCGTGAGGAAGGCGGGAGGAGGGTGGGAGGGCGTGAGGAAGGCGGGAGGAGGGTGGGAGGGCGTGAGGAAGGCGGGAGGAAGGCGTGAGCAAGGCGGAGGATGAACTACACATTACTATATCTTCCCCGAGAATGTAAACACCAGACGTTTTGAAAGCCGAAAATTTGGAGTTAATAAAAAGAAGTTGATTAAAGCATTAAAGACAGAGGAAAAAACACCCGCAGCCTCAACCCAAGGAACAATTTTTTTTCATAAGGATCATCAATGTTTTTCCAAAGATTTAAAAGCTTTTTCTATTTTTCTCTTTCCTGTAATATTTACCAAATTTATATTCCGCGTAGTTAAGAACTTGAAAGTTAAATGACTTCTTCCTTCGATTTCTTTTTCAGATATTTTATTGACCGTTTCTTTTCCAGTTTTTTTTCCTTGCTTCCTCCCTATTCGTAACAATTACAAGTGCACTACTTCGGTTGCCGCACCAACAATAGTCGTATCCCCGACCCTCGACGTCCAGGAGCCAGGAGCTGTAGCTCAACGCCCTCAAGACAACCAGGAGCTATAGGTCAACGTCCTCAACATAACCAGGAGCTGCAGCTCAACTCCCTCAAAACAACCAGGAGCTGCAGCTCAATGCCCTCATGAGGAACAGAAGCTGCAGCTCAACGCCCTCAAAACAACCAGGAGCTGCAACTCAACGCCCTCATGAGGACCAGGAGCTGCAGCTCAACGCCCTCAAAACCAGGAGCTGCAGCTCAATGCCCTCATGAGGACCAGAAGCTGCAGCTCAACGCCCTCAAAACAACCAGGAGCTGCAACTCAATGCACTCATGAGGACCAGAAGCTGCAGCTCAACGCCCTCAAAACAACCAGGAGCTGCAACTCAACGCCCTCATGAGGACCAGGAGCTGCAGCTCAACGCCCTCAAAACAACCAGGAGCTGCAGCTCAATGCCCTCATGGGGACCAGAAGCTGCAGCTCAACGCCCTCAAAACAACCAGGAGCTGCAGCTCAATGCCCTCATGAGGACCAAAAGCTGTAGCTCAACGCCCTCAAAACAACCAGGAGCTGCAACTCAACGCCCTCAAAACAACCAGGAGCTGCAGCTCAACGCCCTCAAAACAACCAGGAGCTGCAACTCAATGCACTCATGAGGACCAGAAGCTGCAGCTCAACGCCCTCAAAACAACCAGGAGCTGCAACTCAACGCCCTCATGAGGACCAGGAGCTGCAGCTCAACGCCCTCAAAACAACCAGGAGCTGCAGCTCAATGCCCTCATGAGGACCAGAAGCTGCAGCTCAACGCCCTCAAAACAACCAGGAGCTGCAGCTCAATGCCCTCATAAACACCAGGAGTCAGTTCGACACTCCCGATGGAGGAAGCCAGCGGCGTGTCACTGGGGTTAAACAGTCTTGACACAGATGTTATTCTTGGTATGCGATTGACACTGATAATGATTTATGTTTTGCAATATAAACTTAGGCAATGAAAAAAGTTATGAAATAAAACTTTGAAGCAAAGCAGTGAAGCAAAGTTATGAAGCAAAGCTTTGAAGCAAAGAAATGAAGCAAAGTTATGAAACAAAGCTATGAAACAAAGCTATGAAACAAAGCTACAAACCCATTTGACCAAAGACCATACATTCCATGAGCTTCTTAATTCTCGATTTATTGCTGTATAGTGCTTCGATAATACAAAATTCTGATTCTGATTTCCGATCTCGTTCACTTGAACGAACAACTCCAAATTATTAGTGAAAACGGAACCAAAAGCAACGACTTATCTTATGACCACCATAACGTTAACGAAGCTAAATTCCTGACAAAATATAACAGCAACACTGGCAAATACTCTGAGTGTCAGTATTGCAGCGCAGGTTATCGTACCGAGGAAGTTAAAAAAAGACAGAAAAATAAAACTTCGGCTTTGATCATAGTTTAATCGAGTTTTGGAGCCTAGAAAGCAAGTCATCCTAACTTGTATATCACAGTGGCGCGTCCTATTCTAGAAAATAACATGCGCAGTTATGGTCTACCTGGAATCTACCTAGAGTCTACCTACCTACCTGGTCAACATATTTTAAAAAAGCGTTTTGACATGCTAGGTTATTAGTACGGTTATCCGGAAGCACTAAACCTGTGAAGGGTATTAGGTTAGGTTAGGTAAAAGGTGTGTCAGGAAACTGGACAAGTGTTTCTTGACTCGGGTCTTAGTCATATGATGACCCGCAGCTGGAGCTTTCGGTCATCTGACTGAGGCCTTCCGCTGGCTTATCGGTCCACCCCTTTAAAAATTATAGCCATTTCATGACAAGGAAGGGTATTAAGAGAGATGGGGGAGGTGATCAGGACTCACATGAGGAAGAGGGGATAGTAGCTCCGGTTCCTCGATTCAAGAGCCCTTTACCAGCATCAAGGCACGAGGATCTAGCTTATTAAAGCGACTGAAATGATGTTATAACCAAGAAATAAATCGTAAGGATCTCGGTTACAATAAATTAATTTATTTAAGTCAGGTGAGGTGAGGATTGTAAAGTGACTTCAAAGAAGTTTAAAAAATTATAAAAAAAAATGTCAAATTTTCAATTTAAAAAAATTAATGATAAAAATATATTTTCGCAAATATTTATGTTTCGTGAAAATACGAATATCCAATGTGGAAAAAAAATTATTTAAATACACACTACAGAACAAGCAAATATTGGAACGACACTTCTCTTAGAGTTTAATCACGGAGCGAAACGTTCTCCCATTGAAGGGAGAGCTTCTTATTGAGCAAAACCTCGTATATAATCACTGAGGATTCTTCATCAGCAGAAAAAAAAACAAGCACGAAAAAATATACCTAATAATTAGAGATTTTCCAGACATATTTTGTGTTTTATCTAGTGAAGAATATTGTGAATATCTTAACCAACGAGGCAGAGTAACACTGTGAGCAACACTTACAAAACTTTCCCTCCACTTCCTTGGATCAAATCTGCCTCCCCTTCCCTGGGGGCTTAGCACCTTCCCCATCAGTTTAATAATAATAATAATAATAATAATAAATATTTTTTTATTTTTAAACAGATGGTTTAATAGCCCTATATGAAATCGTGACTTGCATTCTTTGTTTTGGTTTAAAGATTTCTATAAACAGACACGAATATGACCACCACCACTACTACCACCACCACTATTACCACCACCACCACCACTACTACCACCACCACTACTACCACCACCAACCTTGCCACCTACCTCCAAAATATAACTCACCCACACCTCCAACACCTCTCTGCATAACTCTGAAATACACTTGACCCCCTCACCTGCTCACCTCTCCGCCAGTCCCTTGCTCCCTTCCTTCACCCCCACCCTCCTACCATTACTCTCCCTCCTCCCATTCCATCCTCCGTCCCAAACCTTCCCTACCCACCCATGCGTCAGCTAATACTTCACAATATCTTCATGCCCTACTGAAGTCTCCCAGCTCAGGCTGACAGATTTCAACACAACGTACGAAACTCGTCCTGTGTGATGAAATGTGTCAAGAGAAAACAGTTAGCTTTTGTTCCACGACGTTTTCAATTACACAAGGTAGCAGCACACTGCTAATTTATTCGTTTTCGTTAAATGAAAAACGAAAACTCAACAAAATGAGGTGGCGTTCAGGGCATTGTGTACATGGACACCCAGAGAGGAGCCGTGATAATGGCTGCTAATGACCAGGACCTGTCGTCACCTCACGCTCGCCTCCTCCATCTTGTTTGTGTGTAGCGCAGGTGGTAAGGTGACGCCCTCTTGACGCACCCACTTGTTGGAGGGGTAGGGACATAAGACAGAGAGAAAGGGAGAGAAAAAGAGAGAGGGAAATAGAAGGGAAAGAGGGAAGTAAGAAAATATGTAGGTGATGGAGCAATGGAACGATGGTTAAGGTGAGGGAATTCATGGATAAATAAGACCCCCACGGTCTATATGGAGGCTGTCTGCTGAGACGGATTAGCTGTCGTCTATTTACCTCTAGTACTGTATAAATAGTTGAGATCAGGAGAATAAAGCAAAAGATTCTCCCCACTCCTGCCCACTTCGGCTCCTCGAAAAAAATCGGTGACACATTTTCATGTATACCTATGCTTGGAGAGTGTTCCGGGGGTCAACGCCCCCGCGGTTATAAGAAAACGTGAATACTTAACAGGAAACTCAGAAATAGCTCTTAATTTCATTTGCAAGAAATACTACTACTACTACTATCACCACCGTCACCATAACGTCTTGTACTACTATTATACCCAAGATGACTCAGTGTTGATTGATTGTCCTAAGTTCTATCTATAACTGATATTTTGTACCTACGTGTGTGTTGTGTTTCTTACCTCAAAGTCCCATTAAAATTGCAGCTTATACATACAGAGAAGCAAAGCAATCATTCGTAGAAGCTAAAATATATTTTTAGTAATTTGGAAATATATACTACACTAATTCACTAAAATAAAATGCATTTAAAAGTATATGAAGCATAGCGTTACAGTACACAAGACTGTAGGACTGCATGTCAGTGACTGTATGACTGAGTGCATAGACGAACTGATGTACTCGAATAAATTAGCTATAGTTTCATTTTTCTTATTCCTAGTGACGCCTAGATTAAGGTGGTCAGCCTACAGAAGGATGAACAAGGTCGTATATAAATGGAGAGGTGTATGTCTCACTGCATATAGACTGTGAATTATATATCTTAAGTGAAAATACACCTAAATTTAAATACATCCACTGAGAAATGTATCTCTCAGTGACGAAAATACACCGAGAGGTGTATTTCTGTCAACATGCATGTTTATAAACAAAACAAACAAAAAAATTTAATGCCTATCTCATGGATCCATATATTCTTGACTGGTGGTGCACAGGTAACATGCAGCCTCAATGCCTCTCGTGCAGTCCATGGGCTTTAAAACTAACAAACCAACCGGCCAGTCGGAAATGACTTTCCCAAATGTTTGCAGATCCTGCGTGTATGTAAGCGTTTACTGCTACCCACATATGTGTGTACACTACCGTACAGTGTTACCCATATATGTGCGGGTGAGACGAGCCCCACCCATGTAGGAGTGAACAAGTGTACTCAATGTGATACTCACGTACATGCTAGTGTACAGTGCTACCCAAGTGTGCAGTTCAAGTGTTGATACCCTTCAGAACGTTGGTGAATTAAGTTAAAAGCAATTCTCATAGAGTATGGATCTACCCTTCCCTTTCCTAGGAATTCCATGAAGCCCTACGTGCTTAGTGCTTCCTCGTAAATAATGATGA
>NC_091348.1:16182111-16212111 GCF_038502225.1 Cherax quadricarinatus
TATATATATATATATATATATATATATATATATATATATATATATATATATATACATACATACATACATACACAAACATACTCATACACACACACACACACACACACATACATATATATATGCATATATACGTCGTGCCTAATAGGTAAAATTGGTCAATTAGCAAGAACTCATTTAAAATTAAGTCCATTCTAAAATTTCCTCTTATACGTTTAAAGATATATTTTTTTTATTAATGTTAATGTAAACAATTTTAATTTTGCACCAAAAGAATCTTAGAAAACTTACCTAACCTTATTATAACAAGCGCAATTTATTTTAGCTTAATCCAACTAAATATATTTTAGATACGTTTACAATAATTTAATACTACACAAACATATTGCAATATATTTTTTCGTTAGATTCAGAATGATTTTTGCGAAATGATTGCATACACAAATTTTCGCTCGTCTTATAATATATATATATATATATATATATATATATATATATATATATATATATATATATATATATATATATATATATATATATATATATATATATGTAGGTAGTAGGTTGGTAGACAGCAACCACCCAGGGAAGTACTACCGTCCTGCCAGATGACTGTGAAACAGAAACCTGTAACTGTTCTGCATGATGGTAGGATTGCTGGTTTCTTTTTCTGATAACGCTAGATAACAGGGATATCTTGCTACTCCTACTTACACTTTGGTCACACTTCACAGACACGCACATGCATATATATATATATATATACATACATCTAGGTTTTTCTCCTTTTTTCTAAATAGCTCTTGTTCCTCCTTTTTTCTTCTATTGTCCATGGGGAAGTGGAAAAGAATCTTTCCTCCGTAAGCCATGCGTGTCGTATGAGGCGACTAAAATGCCGGGAGCAATGGGCTAGTAACCCCTTCTCCTGTAGACATTTACTAAAAAAGAGAAGAAGAAAATCTTTATAAAACTGGGATGCTTAAATGTGCGTGGATGTAGTGCGGATGACAAGAAACAGATGATTGCTGATGTTATGAATGAAAAGAAGTTCGATGTCCTGGCCCTAAGCGAAACAAAGCTGAAGGGGGTAGGGGAGTTTCGGTGGGGGGAAATAAATGGGATTAAATCTGGAGTATCTGAGAGAGTTAGAGCAAAGGAAGGGGTAGCAGTAATGTTGAATGATCAGTTATGGAAGGAGAAAAGAGAATATGAATGTGTAAATGCAAGAATTATGTGGATTAAAGTAAAGGTTGGATGCGAGAAGTGGGTCATAATAAGCGTGTATGCACCTGGAGAACAGAGGAATGCAGAGGAGAGAGAGAGATTTTGGGAGATGTTAAGTGAATGTATAGGAGCCTTTGAACCAAGTGAGAGAGTAATTGTGGTAGGGGACCTGAATGCTAAAGTAGGAGAAACTTTTAGAGAGGGTGTGGTAGGTAAGTTTGGGGTGCCAGGTGTAAATGATAATGGGAGCCCTTTGATTGAACTTTGTATAGAAAGGGGTTTAGTTATAGGTAATACATATTTTAAGAAAAAGAGGATAAATAAGTATACAAGATATGATGTAGGGCGAAATGACAGTAGTTTGTTGGATTATGTATTGGTAGATAAAAGACTGTTGAGTAGACTTCAGGATGTACATGTTTATAGAGGGGGCCACAGATATATCAGATCACTTTCTAGTTGTAGCTACACTGAGAGTAAAAGGTAGATGGGATACAAGGAGAATGGAAGCATCAGGGAAGAGAGAGGTGAAGGTTTATAAACTAAAAAGGAGGCAGTTAGGGTAAGATATAAACAGCTATTGGAGGATAAATGGGCTAATGAGAGCATAGGCAATGGGGTCGAAGAGGTATGGGGTAGGTTTAAAAATGTAGTGTTAGAGTGTTCAGCAGAAGTTTGTGGTTACAGGAAAGTGGGTGCGGGAGGGAAGAGGAGCGATTGGTGGAATGATGATGTGAAGAGAGTAGTAAGGGAGAAAAAGTTAGCATATGAGAAGTTTTTACAAAGTAGAAGTGATGCAAGGAGGGAAGAGTATATGGAGAAAAAGAGTGGTGAAGGAATGTAAAAAGAGAGCAAATGAGAGAGTGGGTGAGATGTTATCAACAAATTTTGTTGAAAATACGAAAAAGTTTTGGAGTGAGATTAACAAGTTAAGAAAGCCTAGAGAACAAATGGATTTGTCAGTTAAAAATAGGAGAGGAGAGTTATTAAATGGAGAGTTAGAGGTATTGGGAAGATGGAGGGAATATTTTGAGGAATTGTTAAATGTTGATGAAGATAGGGAAGCTGTGATTTCGTGTATAGGGCAAGGAGGAACAACATCTTGTAGGAGTGAGGAAGAGCCAGTTGTGAGTGTGGGGGAAGTTCGTGAGGCAGTAGGTAAAATGAAAGGGGGTAAGGCAGCCGGGATTGATGGGATAAAGATAGAAATGTTAAAAGCAGGTGGGGATATAGTTTTGGAGTGGTTGGTGCAATTATTTAATAAATGTATGGAAGAGGGTAAGGTACCTAGGGATTGGCAGAGAGCATGCATAGTTCCTTTGTATAAAGGCAAAGGGGATAAAAGAGAGTGCAAAAATTATAGGGGGATAAGTCTGTTGAGTATACCTGGCAAAGTGTATGGTAGAGTTATTATTGAAAGAATTAAGAGTAAGACGGAGAATAGGATAGCAGATGAACAAGGAGGCTTTAGGAAAGGTAGGGGGTGTGTGGACCAGGTGTTTACAGTGAAACATATAAGTGAACAGTATTTAGATAAAACTAAAGAGGTCTTTGTGGCATTTATGGATTTGGAAAAGGCGTATGACAGGGTGGATAGGGGGGCAATGTGGCAGATGTTGCAGGTGTATGGTGTAGGAGGTAGGTTACTGAAAGCAGTGAAGAGTTTTTACGAGGATAGTGAGGCTCAAGTTAGAGTATGTAGGAAAGAGGGAAATTATTTCCCAGTAAAAGTAGACATTAGACAAGGATGTGTGATGTCACCGTTGTTGTTTAATATATTTATAGATGGGGTTGTAAGAGAAGTAAATGCGAGGGTCTTGGGAAGAGGCGTGGAGTTAAAAGATAAAGAATCACACATAAAGTGGGAGTTATCACAGTTGCTTTTGCTGATGACACTGTGCTCTTGGGAGATTCTGAAGAGAAGTTGCAGAGATTGGTGGATGAATTTGGTAGGGTGTGCAAAAGAAGAAAATTGAAAGTGAATACAGGAAAGAGTAAGGTTATGAGGATAACAAAAAGATTAGGTGATGAAAGATTGGATATCAGATTGGAGGGAGAGAGTATGGAGGAGGTGAATGTATTCAGATATTTGGGAGTGGACATGTCAGCGGATGGGTCTATGAAAGATGAGGTGAATCATAGAATTGATGAGGGGAAAAGGGTGAGTGGTGCACTTAGGAGTCTGTGGAGACAAAGAACTTTGTCCTTGGAGGCAAAGAGGGGAATGTATGAAAGTATAGTTTTACCAACGCTCTTATATGGGTGTGAAGCATGGGTGATGAATGTTGCAGCGAGGAGAAGGCTGGAGGCAGTGGAGATGTCATGTCTGAGAGCAATGTGTGGTGTGAATATAATGCAGAGAATTCGTAGTTTGGAAGTTAGGAGGAGGTGCGGGATTACCAAAACTGTTGTCCAGAGGGCTGAGGAAGGGTTGTTGAGGTGGTTCGGACATGTGGAGAGAATGGAGCGAAACAGAATAACTTCAAGAGTGTATCAGTCTGTAGTGGAAGGAAGGCGGGGTAGGGGTCGGCCTAGGAAAGGTTGGAGGGAGGGGGTAAAGGAGGTTTTGTGTGCGAGGGGCTTGGACTTCCAGCAGGCATGCGTGAGCGTGTTTGATAGGAGTGAATGGAGACAAATGGTTTTTAATACTTGACGTGCTGTTGGAGTGTGAGCAAAGTAACATTTATGAAGGGGTTCAGGGAAACCAGCAGACCGGACTTGAGTCTTGGAGATGGGAAGTACAGTGCCTGCACTCTGAAGGAGGGGTGTTAATGTTGCAGTTTAAAAACTGTAGTGTAAAGCACCCTTCTGGCAAGACAGTGATGGAGTGAATGTTGGTGAAAGTTTTTCTTTTTTGGGCCACCCTGCCTTGGTGGGAATCGACCAGTGTGATAATAAAAAAATAATAAATAAATATATATATATATATATATATATATATATATATATATATATATATATATATATATATATATATATATATATATATATATATATATATATACACACACACACACACACACACACATACACACACACACACGCACACACATACACATACACACACACACTCGCACACACACACTAGGTACCTAAACAAGCACCACACCACCACTGTGATTCCCCCCTCCCCCTCACCCATCTCTAGTGATTTATTTTCCAATTTACATAGAAGTATGCGTCTTGACCTCGTCGCCTGCCTGACATATTTACCTCCTCAAGCCAGCGTATAATAACGAAGTGTCAGGTGGCCACCAGAGAAGGAAGACATACGGGCGGGGACGCAGGCGAAGCCACGGTATCACCGCCGCCAGGAGGCAGAGAGATAGGCGGGTCAACAAAGGACAGATAATGAAATAAGATAACACTCGAGCCGCGAAGAATAACACAGGAGACAAGCCGTACGAGGGGCCGTGACAGGCTGGGAGGGCCCCGTATTTACCAACTCTGACATTACACTCTGTGGATTCATCGTCACTCACAGGTGAGGCAAGGCATCGCAGCAGGTGAGAGAACAAGGAGTTCCCGGCTGCTTTTCAAGGAGAGGAAGTCTCAGTAGAAGCTGAAGCGGTCATGATAGCCGTATCTAACAGTCGTGAAACTCGCAGAAAAATTCAGCATTTCTAGTGTACTAGAGATGTTTTTGCCTCGTGGCCCCACCCTCACATCACACACTATCGCTACCCTAACCTGACCTTTCTCCAATTTCATCTGACCTCTTTCGCTCCATCTGACCTGCCTCAACTATTTTAGCCCGGGTCACAGCATGAAGAAGACCCTTCCTGGCGAACCTACCTGTACCTGTAGTAAACTCTTCATAAGATTGACAAAAGCTTCAGCGTGCGAAATGTCTCTTTAATAAATGGCCTGAGTTTCGTAAATGTGTCTTTCCCACGCATGCTTTATCACGAGCACCGGCAGACGAGTTTGATATTAAAGTAGAACTAACCGAGTTATGCTAGTGGCATTTTGCTGCGTTGCTGTCGTACGTTGGTCATGCAGTCGTGTGATTTTGCTGTTGTTGTGATGCTTTTTGTGTGTGTATTATAGTGAAGGCGATATGTTGGTGGTGTTGTGGTACTCCTGGAGTTAGGTGCTGAACTATAGTGTTTGGTGGTGGCTATTAGATAACATGTATATCTGAGTATAAAGCAAAATTAACGAGACATACTTAAACACTACAGAACAAGGGTCACCCTGCAAAACTCTCGAACACGTCAGGTAAAATAAGCTATTTTATTTTACTCAATTTTTTCCGAGGTTAAGCCAGGCTGCTATGTTAGTTTAGATGCAAAATACGAAAATTGCATATAAAAGAAAATACTGTGAAACAATACTTTCTCTTTATTGGAAGAGAGATCGGAATTTTCAGGCTGAGAGAGCATGAACAAACACATAGACATAACGGGAGAAAGTAGATTATTATTACTATTAAATTCATGGGGGACCGCTTAATATAAGAACATAAGGAGGAACATTTTAATAGGCCTGTTGGCCCATACTGGGCAGGTTCTTCACAATTTCAACCCACTAACAGAATGTTTGCCAACCCATTTTCAATGTTACCCAAGCAATAAGCTTTGATAATTCTCGTGTGCAACATTTGGGTATCTTTAACGAGGAAACGTTTCGCCACACAGTGGCTTCATCAGTCCATACAAAGTAGAATGGTGAAGAACAGAAGGAGTTTGAGGTAATCAGTCCCTCAGCCTTAAATCGATGTGATCAGTCCATCAATCTTGAAAAGAATATAGCATATGTGCGAAGAAGTGGCTTATATACTGTAGGCAGGAGAGGTGCAGCAGTCATAGGTGGTATCACATTTGACGAATGTGGAAGCAGATCATGCCCCAGGGTTAGGCAAGTTGAAGAATTCCCTGTAATAAGATCCCAATATGTTGTTGTGTCAGACAGGAATGTAGATGAATGGTTCAGAGAACTGATAAGTTCCAGAACGTTTCGCCTACACAGTAGGCTTCTTCAGCTGACTACAGAGGAGTCTGTTGAAATAGAAGAGATGTGAAGGCTGAGGGACTGATTACCTCATCTTTTTATATAATTCGTCACATTAAGTCCTTACATTGTACTAATAAAGCCACTGGATGGCGAAACGTCTACAAATCAAGATACCCAGATGCTGCACATGTGTCTAATTTTTTATTTCACCCTTGCTTGCTACTGATGATAATTAACACATTCTACCACATCGCCTGCTCTCTTAGGCGATCATTCTAGTGTGCAGATTTGGAAGCAGTTCCCTCAGTATTTCCTGGGTGCAAATTGTGATACGTACTCTCGCCTGCGCTACCTGGAGTACAAGTTCGGGGACCAGGAACTTTCTTACAGTTTGTTTCTCGTCTGTTAAATATTTTAGTTGTATCCGTGTATGCAAATCTAACTTGACGTCACTATTTACAGGTGGAAGCAGTGAAACAGTATGGGTCATATAGGACCCGGATAATGGGAGGTGATCAGGTTTGATCCGAGGAGAAGAAGAGGCAAATCAAAGGATCAAGAGCCCTCCAAGAGCTCCATGAACCCCTCCTCTTAAAGGGATTATGAGCTAGAGTGTGAAAAATATATATTCAGAGTTAAACGACATTAAAATATGAAACTTTTAAGAGAGAAGTCTCTCTCTCTCTCTCTCTCTCTCTCTCTCTCGCTCTCTGTCGCTCTCTCTCTCTCTCTCTCTCTCTCTCTCTCTCTCTCTCTCTCTTTCTTTCTCTCTCTCTCTCTCTCTCTCTCTCCCCTTCTTTACTTTCTCCTCTATGTTGTCATGGTAACAGTCACGCTGTCAGCAGCCCTTAGCAAGGTTGCCAAGGCAACAAACGTATTCTTAAAAAAATACTGTACGTACACATGTATAAGCACACACGCTCAGTAACGCACACACATGTATACACACTCATACACACTACACATATACACACATGTATGAACCTGAGCATGACAGGAATACCACAACTCAAAAGTGTTTGTAGTATGCAAATGTAAATTAATATACATCAACTAAAGAACGTAAATCGTTCTTCCAAAATAAGCGACAACATTCTGATGCAACACATTAAAAACGTGAGTCGTTCTACAGGAAATAAAAGCGACAACATTCTGCTGGAACGCATTCAGAACGTGAGTCGTTCAACAATAATCAACAAAAGCGACAACATTCTGCTGGAAGGCAGCCATCAATATGACGATGCAGGTTCTTTCATCATTTGCGGGGATCCAGTTTGTATAACTCCGTAGCAGCGGAAACTTTGATTTAAAAGTTCTGAGTGAGCTTTCATCTTTATCACTGTCAAGGGTACTCATATGGAGTGGTGTTTTGACCGAGTGAGGCAGGAACACACGGATAGGTGTGTCTAACACACACACACACACTATATATATATATATATATATATATATATATATATATATATATATATATATATATATATATATATATATATATATATATATATATATATATATACTGACTTCGAGAGAGTATAAATCTGTAGTAGAGAGAAGGCGGGATAGGGGTCGGCCTAGGAAAGGTTGAAGGGAGGGGGTATAAGAGGTTTTGTGTGCGAGGGGCTTTGACTTCCAGCAAGCATGCGTGAGCGTGTTAGATACGAGATAATCAAGGACACCATCGTGGGTCCTTGGGTAGCGAGTACAACATCCAGTTCCGCTGGATGCGCTACTCTTAAGGATCGTATGGTCCAGTGGATTAGGGCGTCATGTGTTTTCGCCCACCATGAGGCAGGCCAAAGCAGCGTGGGTTCGAGTCCTTGGCTAGTGCAGTGTTGTTGTTGATCAATACCACTCGTTCGTGTCACTGTATATATATATATATATATATATATATATATATATATATATATATATATATATATACATCGTGCCGAATATGTAAAACTGGTCAATTAGCAAGAACTCATTTAAAATTAAGTTCTTTCGAAAATTTTCTCTTATACGTTTAAAGATATATTTTTTCATTAATGTTAATGTAAAATTTTTTAATTTTGCACCAAAAGAATCTTAGAAAACTTACCTAACCTTATTATAACAAGAATAATTTATTTTACCCTAACCCAAATAAATATATTTTAGATTTGCTTACAATAATTTAATACTAAACAAACTCAGTGAAATATATTTTTTTTGTTAGGTTCAGATTGATTTTGGCGACATTATTGCATACACAAATTTTCACTTGTCCTATATGGCAAGATGAACGTTGCTATTTAAGCCAAGATCGCAAGTTCTGTCTATTCGGCACGATATATATATATATATATATATATATATATATATATATATATATATATATATATATATATATATATATATATATATATATATAGAGAGAGAGAGAGAGAGAGAGAGAGAGAGAGAGAGAGACAGACAGACAGACAGACAGAACAATACAGTGATAGTACGGGAATCTATATAAATAACCCAAATTTAACACTATGAAAATAATGCAAATAATTTTGGTTTATCTAGACACGGAAGTTCCATGGGTTACTCTCTCTCTCTCTCTCTCTCTCTCTCTCTCTCTCTCTCTCTCTCTCTCTCTCTCTCTCTTTCTCTCTGTCTCTTTCTCTCTCTTTCTCCCTCTCTCTCCTTCCCTCTCCAGCTTGCTGTTTGAGTCTGTAAATCACGATTTTATCTCAGGCAATTTCCCCAATAAAAAAGAGCCATAAGTGAATTTATAGCGAGAGGCTTTGTGGGGTCGTATTTTTCGCAATGAACCTGAAGAAAATTATATTCTTCATAGCTCCTTCTTTTGTCAATTTAAGACAATGATGAAGAGTCAAAAAATACGATGAAATACGATAAAATCATTTCGAATGGCTGACGGTAGGGAACCCTCCAGGGAAGTGCTCAATAACCTCTATGGGTTTAGCACTTCCCAAAGTTACGCGAAGACAATTCCAAGGGTCACCGCCCCCCGCAGCCTAGTCGCAGATCTGGTCTCTTTGTTTACAGACTGATCAACTAGGGTGTTGGTGCTAGCCGCGCTGAGACTAACATAGGCATCACAGCCCGACTAATCATCAACTACAATGAGTAACTCATTCAGGTCCCTCTTGAAAACAATCAGGGGTTGTTGGTAATTTTCTGTTGGTAATTTCCCTTACGTATGAAAGGAGGGTGCTGAAGAGCCTTGGACCCTTTGCACTTACTGAGTCGTCTCTTAGTGTATTCATTGGAGGTATCCAGCAACGTCTTCCCAGCCTCTTGCTCTAATAGGGAGTGACTTCGGTGTGAAGATTTGTGATCCATTACTCCAGAATTTTTCGGGTGTAAATCATGATGTACCTTTCTTACCAATGTTTCTGGGAATGCAGTTCAAGAGACCTCAAACATTCTCATAATTTATATGCATGACTGAATTCATCTGAGCAGTGGAGGTTTTCTGCATATTCTCCAGTTCTGCGATTTCATCTGCCTTTAAAAAGGCTGTGCCGAAATATTCAGGTCTAGAAAGAGCAACTGACTAAAAATATATCATCATTAACTTGGCATTTCTAGTTTTGAAAGTTCTAGTTATGCAGCATATCAGTTTCCTAGTATTTGTGATAGCAACACCGCTGTTGTCCGATCTTTGCTCGTTTTCCAACATTGTCAATTTTAAGTCTCTCACATTTTCACTTTTTTTAGCGGAGTAGCTGAAATTTGTCCTCACTGAACATTATACTGTTTCTGTGGCCCACTGAAGACCTGGTTAATGTTAGCTCGCAGATCTGCTGTGTCATCAGTGGATACCACTCTAAAATTCTAACATCGTCTGCAACGGATAATACAATGCTATGACATATTTCTTTCTCTGTGCTTTAAGGCACAGAGCTTTTCAATGCGGCAACCTCTGACTTTACATTATTAGAAATTAAAAAACCCATCATCATTTTTCATGCATTTAAAAAAAAAACGTGAAATGGCATCATGTCCTCTTGATGACAGCAAGAACAAAAGATACTTAGAAATATGATACTTAGAAAAAGATACTTAGAAATATGATAGAAACAAACTGCATCAAAATATTTACAGAATTATGCACTATTTTTCGATAAAAAAAAATTTGTTCCAAATTTTTTCGATTTTTTCTTTTCAGGAATTCCGTCCTCCCCGCCTTAGTGCCGCTTTACCATGATCATACTTGTCGAAGGATGCTGCAGTCTGTGTATTCTACATCCGCATTTTGTCTTCCAGAGCATCCAAGACTACGTCGCAGAGGTCCAGCAGGTGCGAGAGGCAGGAGCGAGGTGTTCCAAACAAATATCGCCCTGGGTTGTGCAACTGTTGTGAGTCCTGTGTTGAGCAATCTTGCTTCTGAAAACTCTTTCCAAAATTTTAATGTGTGAAGTCAGTAATATCGGTTGTACATTTCTTCAATTACTTTGCCGCCTTAGCGGAGTGAGATTATATTCATGATTTTTGATGACTATAGCAAAATTGTACTTACTGTGATTTTTTCTGTATTTGTAGGTGAAAAATGCAGCACACGTGGCGGCCAGTGGGGAAATATTCCATGAAAAAATAGCCTCTGTAATACCTGTGTTCTTTTACAGGGTAAAAATTGGTTTAGATGGTTAACAGAGAGGTGGGGGTTAGGGGAGACGGGAGATTCCGCTCGAGGTAAAGATATGACAGACAGCAGGGATAATTTACGATTATGTGAGCCTTCAGCCAATTGCTAGGGGAGAAATATGTGATGTATGAGCCTTACGGGTTCAGTACTTTCCATATATGACGGCAGGAAAACATTTAAAAAGGTAAATAGCCAATCTTTACGTAATAAAACCAATTTTCCCCGACACCACGTCGCGTAAACTCTCTGGCAGGGGAAAGGAAAGAAACTAAATGGCTTTTGGTAAAAAAAAAATAATTGTAACAAACACTCGTCTATTTTTGTCGGTTTTTTTTCTGTTTTCTCGAAATTGCTAACGCAAGAGCAGATGAGATTATAATGAGCTTTAAAGGTAATTATCGAAGTAAAGCTCTTTCTCTCTGTCTAACAAGAAGGTGATTAAGGTCTCTGGATCGTGGGGAGGTGGAGGCGCACGTGTACTCACCTAGTTGTACTCACCTAGTTGAGGTTGCGGGGGTCGAGTCCGAGCTCCTGGCCCCGCCTCTTCACTGATCGCTACTAGGTCACTCTCCCTGAGCCGTGAGCTTTATCGTACCTCTGCTTAAAGCTATGTATGGATCCTGCCTCCACTACATCGCTTCCCAAACTATTCCACTTACTGACTACTCTGTGGCTGAAGAAATACTTCCTAACATCCCTGTGATTCATCTGTGTCTTTAGCTTCCAACTGTGTCCCCTTGTTACTGTGTCCAATCTCTGGAACATCCTGTTTTTGTCCACCTTGTCAATTCCTCTCAGTATTTTGTATGTCGTTATCATGTCCCCCCTATCTCTCCTGTCCTCCAGTGTCGTCAGGTTGATTTCCCTTAACCTCTCCTCGTAGGACATACCTCTTAGCTCTGGGACTAGTCTTGTTGCAAACCTTTGCACTTTCTCTAGTTTCTTTACGTGCTTGGCTAGGTGTGGGTTCCAAACTGGTGCCGCATACTCCAATATGGGCCTAACGTATACGGTGTACAGGGTCCTGAACGATTCCTTATTAAGATGTCGGAATGCTGTTCTGAGGTTTGCTAGGCGCCCATATGCTGCAGCAGTTATTTGGTTGATGTGCGCTTCAGGAGATGTGCCTGGTGTTATACTCACCCCAAGATCTTTTTCCTTGAGTGAGGTTTGTAGTCTCTGACCCCCTAGACTGTACTCCGTCTGCGGCCTTCTTTGCCCTTCCCCAATCTTCATGACTTTGCACTTGGTGGGATTGAACTCCAGGAGCCAATTGCTGGACCAGTTCTGCAGCCTGTCCAGATCCCTTTGTAGTTCTGCCTGGTCTTCGATCGAGTGTATTCTTCTCATCAACTTCACGTCATCTGCAAACAGGGACACCTCAGAGTCTATTCCTTCCGTCATGTCGTTCACAAATACCAGAAACAGCACTGGTCCTAGGACTGACCCCTGCGGGACCCCGCTGGTCACAGGTGCCCACTCTGACACCTCGCCACGTACCATGACTCGCTGCTGTCTTCCTGACAAGTATTCCCTGATCCATTGTAGTGCCTTCCCTGTTATCCCTGCTTGGTCCTCCAGTTTTTGCACCAATCTCTTGTGTGGAACTGTGTCAAACGCCTTCTTGCAGTCCAAGAAAATGCAATCCACCCACCCCTCTCTCTCTTGTCTTACTGCTGTCACCATGTCATAGAACTCCAGTAGGTTTGTGACACAGGATTTCCCGTCCCTGAAACCATGCTGGCTGCTGTTGATGAGATCATTCCTTTCTAGGTGTTCCACGTGTGTGTGTGTGTCTGTGTCTGTGTGTGTGTGTGTTACCATTTTGTCCTAGGCACATGTCGATTAGACACTAGGCCTGTGTGTGTGTATGTGTGTGTGTGTGTGTGTGTGTGTGTGTGTGTGTGTGTGTGTGTGTGTGAGCTAATGTAGGTAACAGCTCTTAGCTTGTCAATGAAGTTAGGAACCTTAACGTAACCTTGTAAAGCCACCATGTGTAACAGAGAGAGGGAGGGAAAGCTCTGTAAAACAATGTAATAGTAATACCACTGGACATTACTTTTGACTTATCATGGACGGCGGGTGGGGGGGGGAGGTTTCTTGATGCTGGTGTAGAGCTCTACATACAAGGAACTTTGTTCCGCGTTTTCCGCAGTCTAAGACCCCTTCGGGTTTAATGCTTCCCAATTATTTTAATACTAATAAAAATTTCAATTATAATAATCATAATGTCAATACTACTACTACTAAGAATAATAATAGTAATCCCAATAATAATAGTAATACTACTACTACTACTACTAAGAATAATAATAGTAATCCCAATAATAATAGTAATACTACTACTACTACTACTACTAAGAATAATAATAGTAATCCCAATAATAATAGTAATACTACTAATACTACTACTACTAAGAATAATAATAGTAATCCCAATAATAATAGTAATACTACTAATACTACTACTACTAAGAATAATAATAGTAATCCCAATAATAATAGTAATACTACTAATACTACTACTACTAAGAATAATAATAGTAATCCCAATAATAATAGTAATACTACTACTACTAAGAATAATAATAGTAATCCCAATAATAATAGTAATACTACTAATACTAATACTACTAATAATAATAATAGTAATCCCAATAATAATAGTAATACTACTAATACTAATACTACTAAGAATAATAATAGTAATCCCAATAATAATAGTAATACTACTAATACTAATACTACTAAGAATAATAATAGTAATCCCAATAATAATAGTAATACTACTAATACTACTACTACTAAGAATAATAATAGTAATCCCAATAACAATAGTAATACTACTAATACTACTACTACTAATAATAATGTTAATACTACTACTACTAATCATAATATTATTGCCAATAATAATAATAATTATACAAAAGGAAAGATAATTAACAAAATACAAAGAATTCTCAAAACGAGAGAAATTCCACAGTTGCCAGAAGGACATGGCAACTAAACCTTAACAAAACTCTCACAGCATCCCAGATTACATAGTTACCAGAACTAGAATACATCGTTATCAGACCTCCTAATTACACAATTACCAGAACTAGAATACATCGTTACCAGAATTCCCAGATTACAGCGTTACCATAACTCCCAGATTACATCGTTACCATAACTCCCAGATTACATCGTTACCAGAACTCGATGATTACATCGTTACCAGAACTCGATGATTACATCGTTACCAGAACTCAATGATTACATCGTTACCAGAACTCCCAGATTACATCGTTACCAGAACTCCAAGATCACATCGTTGCCAGAACTTCCAGGTTACATCGTTGCCAGAACTTAAAGATTACATCTGTGTAGAGCTTCATCAAGTCATATTATGCTCTTTGAAGAACCACATTAAGGCTGAGCACTGTCAAAAAAAAAACTATGGCTTCTGAGGTTGTCAATTATTAACGACGACTCTGTAATAGCCAGTCATCAATTTTTTGCCTGGCAAAACTGTGCTAATGACCTTAGAGCGAGAATCCACTTCAATTCGAATTAGAAAAATAAATAAAAAAAAGGGTTTTAATCGCTTATATAAACTCGTGTTAAATTATTAATGGAGCAAATTAACGAATAGGGTAATTACTAGAGGAAGGATATTTAGTGAAATTAATGGCCTGGAATTTAATATTAGTTTTTCTGGAAGAGCTTTCTATTCGCTTTCTCTCATTTCCCCTCTTTCTTTCTCTCCTTCATATATGTTGTAGTATGTGGCCCTGTGTATGTTGTAGTATGTGGCCCTGTGTATGTTATAGTGTATGTGGCTGCATATATGTTGTAGTATGTAGACTTGTGTATGTTATAGTGTATGTGGCCGTATATATGTTGCAGTATGTGGCTCTGTGTATGTTATAGTGTATGTGGCTGTATATATGTTGCAGTATATGGCCCTGTGTATGTTATAGTGTATGTGGCTGTATATATGTTGCAGTATGTGGCCCTGTGTATGTTATAGTGTATGTGGCTGTATATATGTTGCAGTATGTGGCTCTGTGTATGTTATAGTGTATGTGGCTGTATATATGTTGCAGTATGTGGCCCTGTGTATGTTATAGTGTATGTGGCTGTATATATGTTGCAGTATGTGGCTCTGTGTATGTTATAGTGTATGTGGCTGTATATATGTTGCAGTATGTGGCCCTGTGTATGTTATAGTGTATGTGGCTGTATATATGTTGCAGTATATGGCCCTGTGTATGTTATAGTGTATGTGGCTGTATATATGTTGCAGTATGTGGCCCTGTGTATGTTATAGTGTATGTGGCTGTATATATGTTGCAGTATGTGGCTCTGTGTATGTTATAGTGTATGTGGCTGTATATATGTTGCAGTATGTGGCCCTGTGTATGTTATAGTGTATGTGGCTGTATATATGTTGCAGTATGTGGCCCTGTGTATGTTATAGTGTATGTGGCTGTATATATGTTGTAGTATGTGGCCCTGTGTATGTTGTAGTATGTGGCCCTGTATATGTTGTAGTATGTGGCCCTGTGTATGTTGTAGTATGTGGCCCTGTGCATGTTATAGTGTATGTGGCTGTATATATGTTGTAATATGTGGCCCTGTGTATGTTGTAGTATGTGGCCCTGTGTATGTTGTAGTATGTGGCCCTGTGTATGTTATAGTGTATGTGGCTGTATATATGTTGTAGTATGTGGCCCTGTGTATGTTGTAGTATGTGGCCCTGTATATGTTGTAGTATGTGGCCCTGTGTATGTTGTAGTATGTGGCCCTGTGTATGTTATAGTGTATGTGGCTGTATATATGTTGTAGTATGTGGCCCTGTGTATGTTATAGTGTATGTGGCTGCATATATGTTGTAGTATGTGGCTCTGTGTATGTTATAGTGTATGTGGCTGTATATATGTTGTAGTATGTGGCTCTGTGTATGTAACAGTATGTGGCTGTATATATGTTGTAGTATGTGGCTCTGTGTATGTAATAGTATGTGGCCTTGTGTATGTTTTAGTGTATGTGACTGAATATATGTTGTAGTATGTGGCCTTGTGTATGTTATAGTGTATGTGGCTTTATATATGTTGTAGTATGTGGCCTTGTGTATGTAACAGTATGTGGCCTTGTGTATGTTATAGTGTATGTGGCTTTATATGTTGTAGTATATGGCCCTGTGTATGTAATAGTATGTGGCCCTGTGTATGTTATAGTGTATGTGGCTGTATATATGCTGTAGTATGTGGCCCTGTGTATGTTATAGTGTATGTGGCTGTATATATGTTGTAGTATGTGGCCCTGTGTATGTTATAGTGTATGTGGCTGTATATATGCTGTAGTATGTGGCCCTGTGTATGTTATAGTGTATGTGGCTGTATATATGCTGTAATATGTGGCTGTATATATGCTGTAGTATGTGGCTGTATATATGCCGTAGTATGTGGCCCTGTGTATGTTATAGTATGTGGCCTTGTGTATGTTATAGTGTATGTGGCTGTATATGTTGTAGTATGTGGCCCTGTGTATGTAATAGTATGTGGCCCTGTGTATGTTATAGTGTATGTGGCTGTATATATGCTGTAGTATGTTGGCCCTGTGTATGTTATAGTGTATGTGGCTGTATATATGCTGTAGTATGTGGCCCTGTGTATGTTATAGTATGTGGCCTTGTGTATGTGGCTGTATATGTTGTAGTATGTGGCCCTGTGTATGTAATAGTATGTGGCCCTGTGTATGTTATAGTGTATGTGGCTGTATATATGCTGTAGTATGTGGCCCTGTGCATGTTATAGTGTATGTGGCTGTATATATGTTGTAGTATGTGGCCCTGTGTATGTTTAGTATGTGGCCTTGTGTATGTTATAGTGTATATGGCTGTATATATGTTGTAGTATGTGGCCTTGTGTATGTTATAGTGTATGTGGCTGTATATATGCTGTAGTATGTGGCCCTGTGTATGTTATAGTATGTGGCCTTGTGTATGTTATAGTGTATGTGGCTGTATATATGTTGTAGTATGTGGCCTTGTGTATGTTATAGTATGTGGCCTTGTGTATGTTATAGTGTATGTGGCTGTATATATGTTGTAGTATGTGGCCCTGTGTATGCAGTGTATGGCCCAGTCTATGTACACACACATAACGTCTCAAATAACACAGATCTACATACGAGATGAACTTTGACCTAAACTTAGGTTAAAGTCTCTTTGTATCACCCTATCTAATGCTCAATCTCCTCTCATTATTATTATTAGGCAGTCAGGTTCTACCTGAGACGACTGTATCTCCACTTTCTTGAACCAAGTAGTCCTTTGCCAGCGTCATATGACTACGACCCGCATCGGGAAACACTTGTCCTGTTTCTTGACAAACCTAACCTAACATGTTGCAACAAACAGTCCAGTTTGTACCGCGGAAGCTACACGATTAATTCATCCATATCTGACTATTATATTACTCTCGCTGAGGATTAAAGCCTCGGCACTTGCCGGCCCTCCCGCCGTGTGTGTACATTAGTATACACAACCCTGGCTGACGTTTTCAATAAGGAGAGAGCGTGTTCAAGAGCAATGAACTGAGTAGCATGTTGAATATGAGGATTATGTTTGATTTGTTTCTCGTGGGGGGAGGGGGGAATGGCTAGGGGTTGATGGTGGGGGAGGTGAAGGGTTAAGGGGTAGGGGGGGATAGCGAATAGCTTGTTATCATGAGACAGCTGGTGTGTAATATATGTCAGATAAATGGACACAGATGCAACTAATGTCACATTTTATTGTGGCAACGTTTCGCTCTCCAGGAGCTTTGTCAAGCCGTTACCACAATAAAATGTCACATTAGTTGTAATTATGTCCATTTACCTAATATTTTTTCGGTAATTCTATCATTATTACTAATGCAATATGTGTGGCTTTGTAACTATCCCAAGTCAGACCGAAACGTCGTCATAAGCTTCCCTCTCCTATGTGCGGGTTGTGTAATATATATATGCCCTTTTGTTCAGTCATATAGATTCACTTGCTTGAAGTATTAAAAATATCCCTGACCTGGTGGTGGACAGGATAAGTGCTGATTGACCCTCGTGCAGGCGACAGCCTCCAAAACTATGCTTACCAATACTGATGATCTTTGAAAGCAGTGGACACTTCTCGCTCTTTAAGATGAAGGGACGGATTGCCTGGCATTTACCATGACTCGTTGCCACTTTGACATAGTGACCCTAAAAACAACTCTCTCACTTCTGTGTCAAATTCGTTCTGTCCCATTAGCAAATAAATTCATAAGTGCCATTTGGAAACACTATTTTAAAATTCACGCCGAATTAAAACCTAGATGGTGCACATCACTGCGGAAATGACGTCTTTTTACACAATCGTTTTATGTTCCAGGTGTACGATTAAACCAGATTGTAATTAAACCAGATTGGAATATTGTAATCTGCTAATCTTCCACTTCATATTTATAATCCGCTGGAGATCATTACCTTCATCATATTAATTCTGTGGTCCCGATTTTATTTGTAATTTGATAAGTGAATGTGTATAATTGTTAAGTAAGATTATCCCTTGCATCATTGAGTTGTAATTATCGTGATTATTATTGGACGTATGACTGACATGTCACAACGTGTTAAAATATCTTTGATACAAAAAATGCTTTTGCTCATTGTTTCCCACAGCATTTTATAAATGTTTGTGGAAGTGACGGCGGAAATAGTGGTGGTGGTGTTGGTGGTGGTGGAAACCCTTGTTTTTTAGACTACTGGTCATAATTTGCATAATTTGGTGGTGGTGGCGGTGGTGGTGGTGGTGGTGGTGGTGGTGGTGGTGGTGGTGGTGGTGGTGGTGGTGGTGACGGCGGCGGCGGTGGCCGGTGGTAGTGGTGGTGGTGGTGGTGGTGGTGGTGGTGGCGGTGGTGGTGGCGGTGGTGGTGGCGGTGGTGACGGCGGTGGTGACGGCGGTGGTGGTGGTGGTGACGGCGGTGGTGGTGGTGGTGGTGGTGGAGGAGATGGTGGAAGTAGTGGTGGTGGTGGTGGTGGTGGTGGCGGTGGTGGTGGTAGCGGTGGTGGTGGTGGCGCCGGTGGCGGCGGCGGCGGTGGTGGTGGTGGTGGTGACGGCGGCGGCGGTGGTGGTGGTGGTGGTGGTGGTGGTGGTGGTGACGGCGGTGGTGGTGGTCGTGGTGGTGGTGGTCGTGGTGGTGGTGGCGGTGGTGGTGGCGGTGGTGACGGCGGTGGTGACGGCGGTGGTGACGGCGGTGGTGACGGCGGTGGTGGTTGTGGTTGTGGTGGTCGTGGTGGTGGTGGTGACGGCGGTGGTGGTGGTGGTGGTGGTGGTGGTGGTGGTGGAGGGGGTGGTGGAGGTGGTGGTGGCGGTGGTGGTGGCGGTGGTGGTGGCGGTGGTGGTGGCGGTGGTGACGGCGGTGGTGACGGCGGTGGTGACGGCGGTGGTGGTGACGGCGGTGGTGGTGGTGGTGGTGGTGGTGGTGGTGACGGTGGTGGTGGTGGTGACGGCGGTGGTGGTGACGGCGGTGGTGGTGACGGCGGTGGTGGTGGTGGAAACTCCTGTTTTTTAGACTACTGGTCATAATTTGCATCACGAATTTCAACATCTGAGTAATTACGAGCAGAGGAACAATTAACACATGGCATACAACGACATGAACAACAATAGCAACAACCAAACAACAACAACGACAAATGCACTGTACAGGACGTAAACAGGTATAAAATACCTCTTTGCCATTGTTTGCAAATATACAAAGGCAGAATGGACACTTCATTAAAGATATCTTTAAGCTTGGAGACCAAGCTTAAAGACCCAGTCACTAAACCAATAAGGATACAATGCACAGCCGTGGGTTCGAACCTCCCACCTGTCCCATGAGATGTGACCAACCATGCTATTAGATAAAGATGACATAACATCTTTGTCTTTTGACGCAAACATGTATAATTATAAATAAATGAGTTATGTATGTTATTTGCACCCCATCTTCAGATGAAAGATAGTCTGGTAGAATCTCTCTCAACTGGGACATCAACCATAATGATAAGTGACAACCTGTGTACAGGTCGTCACCTTGAGTTTACCTACAGAAGGAGTTCGTGGCCCATTATATATATATATATATATATATATATATATATATATATATATATATATATATATATATATATATATATATATATATATATATATATATATATATGCAAAACGTCTTGACAAAATCAAGGAACTTCTGACAAAACTTCTGGACAGCGAAAAGTTGCCTCAGTAAAATATCACAGTAGTTGCATCTGTGTCCATTTACCAAACATTTTATCACGTATACAAAAATGAGCAAAGACAAAGCCTTCAGAGGCTGTAGAATTCTCTGCTACCAGTGTCTTCATTTCCACTTGTCGGCTACTGCCATCGTCTATCTACCAGCCCAAATTAATATTAAAACGTAGTAAATGCGTCCTTTTATCTTGAGTGATTGTCGATATACATATCCCATTCATACTCAGCGGAAGGCCTCCGTCAGATGACCAAAGCTCCAATGGAGGGTCATCATATGACTAAGACCCGCGTCTGGAAACACTTGCCCTGTTTCCTGACAAATTTTACCTAACCTAACCTTGTGTGTTGCGTCCCACTGAGCAGTAGTCTTATTCCAGTCCTCTGAAGATTATGGATGGTATCATGGTCACGAAGAAGACCTCGGGAATTTTCACATCGAGGAATATTTCTAATTTAGCAACCATACCATGACGAGCGTAGAAAGAATTCCCCCCAAAACCCGCATTTAGGAGAGAAACCTCATGACGACTTTTAGGTCCGTCTTGGACCAATGTCCGGTGCTCACGAGTTTGCGAGTTTGCAAAAAAAAGTGGGAACAAAAGTCTCTTAACGAGAGACCTTCCCCTTTACTGTCCCTGCCTCACCCATCTGATAATCGTGGGTAGTTTTATATCGAGGAAATCGTGTGGACTGAAAATAATTCTGCTACCTGGTGTCCTCATGTACTCCCACGTGCCCTGGCAGGCAGTATGTTCGTGTATGAGATTCTCATTTTGTATGACTAGGAGGTAATTGTTCGCGGTTTACCTTCCATTCCCTAGGCACAATGCGACCGGTACGGGTTAAGAGCTTCCTCATATAATTATGATAATAATAATAATAATAATAATAATAATAATAATAATAATAATAATAATAATAATAATAATAATAATAATAAATAAATAAATAAATAAATTATGCACGTAACAAAGTCTGAATACTTCTTTTCAATTTTATGTAGAGAATCAGTCAAGACTTACACCCTAAGATGGAAAGAAGAGGTGGCGACGGCGGCGGCGGCGGCAGCGGCGGCGGCAGCGGCGGCAGCGGCGGCAGCGGCGGCAGCGGCGGCAGCGGCGGCAGCGGCGGCAGCGGCGGCGGCGGGCGGCAGCGGCGGCAGCGGCGGCAGCGGCGGCAGCGGCGGCGGCAGCGGCGGCAGCGGCGGCGGCAGCGGCGGCAGCGGCGGCAAGAGTTTTTCACATACCAACAAGATCTTTGAGAATTGTTTTCTACTCTTTCAGATTCAATTCCACGGAGAAAGCGGATTGCAAGGCCTTTGTCGCAGATCAGTTATGGACGAGGATCGAGGCAACATGAAAACGGTGTCACAAGTCAAGTCTAATTTCGAGAAGACAACATCGAAAAGATTTTCCAGTTTGACGTCGTAATCTTTTCAAAGTCTTTCGAGTTCTCTTTCTTTGATATGGGGAGAAATTACTTAAAACACCTGACTATAAAAATGCAAAAATGCCGAAGTGAAGTTAAATAACTAAAATATACCTGAGGGATTCGTGCTGTTACGCAAATTCATCTTTGGAGGTAGAGTTACTCCTGAGATCGAGGGAGATCAGGTAAAGTCACTCCAACTGTACGTGATTTTCAAGGCTCAAGATGTGTTAACAGTGCTTATTTGTAGAGTGGAAGACGTGAGGAGGTGATTTGAGGGAATCAGTCCCTCAGCTTATCATCTAGTTATCAGTTCTTCATATCATTAACACAATATAACACTGACTCATCGCTCTGTTTACTAACTACAGGAACACAAGAAATAAGGAGCACTGGGTGAGATTCCTGGCTTATGATATATATCTTTACTGAGAATTTTAAAAAGGTAAAAAATTAGAGACAAGTGCGTTATTAAGGCCCGTGTAGTAATAGGATTTTTACATCAGCTGTGGTTGAAAATATCGACAATGTGGAGAGTAAGACAAGCGCAAAACTTGGGTATCTCTATTTGTCGAAATGTTTCGTCTGCGCAGCAGGCTTCTACAGTCGAATATAGAGGTGATATAATGTTGGAGAATGTGGAGGATACCCAGGTGTTAAACATGTGTCTCATTCATTAACTGGAGAATTTTGGGGGGGAGATGTTTCGGTCGTAGGAGCTGGGATGATGAAGGTCAAACGTCCGAAACGTCTCTTCGACAAATATCTTAGTAACATACACGTCTTTAATTAATACATTTGTCGGTGCTTGGTACCATCCTTCACACGCTTAGTACCATCCTTCACCTGCTTGGTACCATCCTCCACCTACTTGGTACCATCCTTCACACGCTTAATGCCATCCTTCACCGGTTTTGTACCATCTTCCACCTGCTTGGTGCCATCCTTCACCTGCTTAGTACCATCCTTTACCTGTTTGGTACCATCCTCCACCTACTTGGTACCATCCTTCCCCCACTTGCCGACAAGTATGGGAGAAACAATGTGTGCCTTGCAAACATTATTTAAAAACAACGTTTCGCCCTAAGCAGAGCTTCATGAGCTCATTCTCAGTTCTGATTCTCCGTGTAATTCCCCAGGCAGCAAGCAGGCACCACGAAGCCAACAAGCAGGCAGCACCCAGGCAGTGCCATAGGAGCAAGCAGGCAGTAATGAAGTAGCAAGCAGGCAGTACGAAGGCAGGAAGCAAGGAGCAACAAGCAGGCAACAATAGGGTAACATGAATGTCAGTAAAGGCAGGCAGCAACGAAGAGGCAAGCAGTCAGTACGAAGGCAGGAAGCATGCCACAGGAAGCAAGCAGCAACGCATCAGAGCGATTAACAGATTGGCACTGAAGTCTTGTCTAGCTCATTCCAGGCGGTCGGTGCCCCATCCCTCCCCTCCCCATTAAAGCCTTCACTTGCAGGCGTTAATTGGCAATCAGGTGTGATGGAGAGCCGCTGAGAGACGCAAGATGAGGTGCATCTCCCTCATCCATGGAAAGCACATCATTCCTAGCAACCATATACAGCCCTGAAAGTCCGCTTCCAGCTAGTGGTGGCCTCGTATTTTTATTAGTAAGAAAAATGGGAAATTACCCCAAGAATAAAAAAAAAAGTCACAATACAGTGGCTGGAATTCACCAAAAACTCGCACTTAGGAGAGGCATTTTATGTCGATGTTTCGGCTCGTCCTGGACCATTGTCAACTCACAACTTATGTCAAAAAAGTAGAGAAAGTCACAAGACCATATGGATATGGTCGAGGGCGGGGGAAGATGGAAGTGGTGGTAGCAGTAATACTAGTAGCAGTAGTAGCAGAAGTAGTGGAGATGGTAGTAGTAAAAGTAGCAGCAGTGGTGGTAGTAGAAGTAGTAGTAATGGTAGTACTGGTGGTTTACTTAGATAATGTCTCCTAAAGTGAGCCTTCTTGAAATAGTGGCCCACTGCCTTGAGCGTCCAGTTATTTAATCAAAGCCTTCCACTGCCTTACTGCTTCACCCAGTTAAAAAAAAAAAAAAAAAAAAAAAAGAAGAAAAAATATATACTCCCCTTGACGTGCTGTTGAAATCTCCCCACCACTTGAGAAACAAGTAATGTCTTTCATGTCTAAGTCTTGGAAGGAAATTTAAGCTATGAAGGCATATAATCACTACGATCCATTACGTAGTTGTTGAACGGGAGAGATTTGAAGTATCAGGCAGACAGCATCACAAATTGCCATCGAAGGCTCACAAGTTTACATCTGACAATAAAACTGTCCTTCCATCATTGTATGGATGGATTTTACTCGTAAAGGAGATAGTATCCGGTAAAGTAACTATGGAAATTTCTTTGATTTTTGTTATCTATCTATCTATATATATAGGAAGATTAGTTCGCGTCATTGCATGCACTACACCTAAAAATCGACGCATAATGTAATACGTATAATACTTAGGTAATATATATCATATGTCTTTCGTTTTTAAATAGACAAAATACTGAGCACAAGAGTTAATAAAAACCTCACATGGTAGACTAAACAAGCTCAGATTCACGATCAGGTCATCAAAGACAGCTTAAAACAACCAATTGGTTTTCGAACTGGATAAAAAGCGAATAATTACGTAAATGTTGTTAAGAGACTTTCGTGACGATCACAAAATTCTGTCCACCTTATCTAACTTTTTTGTCTTCTCATTTTTCTTTTACTCTCCTTCGCTTTGTGCCCCATATGTGTCTGTTCTCTTTCTCTCTCTCTCTCTCTCTCTCTCTCTCTCTCTCTCTCTCTCTCTCTCTCTCTCTCCCTCCTCAGGAGAATGACCTCCTGCACCCCTGCCATCACCTGCTCCACGAGCGCTGACTGCTGCTATATACAGCTGTACCTTGGGTGGCAACACGTGACGAATTCCTCAGTGATAACCTAAGAGATTAGGAGTAAGAAGGAAAAAAGGAGTAACGAAAAAAAGAGAGAAAGACGAAGAGAAAGAATTCGATAGTGTATCGGTAAGCAAGAGGTATCATGTCAAAAAAAAAAAAAGATGAAGAGAAGTGAAAAAAAGGTGAAAAATTATTAGGAAATGAGTAAAGGTTAAAGGATTAGAAAAAAAATGGGAAGCAAGGGAAAAAGAAGTCAAGAAGATGAAAATAAAACCTTCGAGGAAGAGAGAAGAGGAAGAGAAAAAACAAAGGAGCAAAATATCGCGCATTTTCCTCAGAGGTTAATTCTTCAAGAGTCAACATAAAGCAAATTAAAAAAAAAATCGCTTGATCGTCAGCAAGAGAAGAATTTCATGCTAAAATTTACTTTACAAAAATGGCGTCTGGGGGCAAAAATAAAAGTGATTGTGACTGGTGGTAAGATTATGATATAATTATATGATTTTGGTTCGAGGTTATCACTGTTCTTTGATTAAAAAAAAAACTGTCGTTTTGTCCTTGTTCTTGTTTCAGTTCACTGACACCATGTACACGTGAGAGGTCAGCCAAGAACAAGTGTATAAGACGCAGAGAAGCTGTATATCAAGGCGGCATTAGTCAAGGACATGCCTGCACCCTCGCTCAGTGGTACAGTTTGTCTTGAAAGACGTTATCACCTGGTCGTTGACCGGCACCCCACCAGCACTTCTCCATCTCCCCCTCCACGTCTCTCCCTCTCTCTCTCTCTCTCTCTCTCTCTCTCTCTCTCTCGCACACACACGGGGCCAGGAGCTGTGAATCGACCCCCGCAACAACAACTAGGTGAGTACACACACATGCACTTAGAAAATTACAGCAAAAACAAAATTTGAGCCAAAGTTATTTCACTGTCACATTATAGGGGAAAATGACGTCAAACGATTACCTCATAAGTCTAAAAAGACAGGAAGAAACACTAGCCAAAAAAAAAAAGACAGAAATAAGCGTAGAGCTCAATAACAGCTTCTAAAGTTTATACAAATCAGAACGAGAAAGAGGAATGGAGAACTGCTCTCCCACAACAATTTCCATAACATCATGTACTTATGGCCGCATTAAAATCTTATAATGTATTCTTTACTATGACTCACGAAATCGTAATGACGCGGGTTCTATCCCCGTCCGTGGTATGGTTTATTCTTTACTATTCTCGGATGGCGGGGATACCTCTCTCGGATAGCTAGGATACCTCCATCTCGGATAGCGGTGATACTTACCTCTATGATGGCAGGGATACCTCCCTCTCGCATAGCAAGGATACCTCCATCTCGCATAGCGGGGGATACCTCCCTCTAGGATAGTGTAGTGAGCGAAGCATATTTTTTTTTAATTAAGTATCAGAGTTGCACTTTTCCACGCCCTGGTTTACTTGACACACTTATTTGCGCAATTCGCAGAATATGTCATATCATTTCGTTAAATAAAATGATAATTACAAACGCATCTATTAGAAGGACGTAATTTATGGAACTTGTGGGTTCGACGGTAAGTAGGTTAGGGGGTAATGCAGAGAGAGAGAGAGAGAGAGAGAGAGAGAGAGAGAGAGAGAGAGAGAGAGAGAGAGAATGTAACAACTCTTAGCTTATAGTGAGTTAGGAATCTTAACCTAACCTTGTAAATCCCTCTGAAAGAGAGAGAGAGAGAATGAGTACTCGGCATGGAATATCTATTTCAACTGCTAAACATCATATCAATCCCAAATCCCATGCCAACAGACATGACTGCACTTGACAGAGATGAAAAAAAAGATGAACTGGGCAAGGCCTATTAAGAACCATATGGTAAACTCTCTTATTATAGACAAACATCCACCTCTCACCTTGAGTATACATTGACTTCTTAAAGAGGCAGGGGGGGGTAGGGGACTGATGAAGGCAACTAATCAACTCATGAAGAAAAGTCACAGTATCGTGCTTAAAACAATTCACCAAAAATCTTCACTTGGGAGAGTTACCTAATGGCAACGTTTCGGTCTTGACAATGGTCCAAAACGGACTGAAATGTCGTCATATGGTTCTCTCCAAGGTGTGGGATTTTAAAACGGCAACTCATCTTTAAAACCTCTCACTTTAGCAATAGAGTGAACTTGGACAAATTTAGATTTTGAAATACTGGTTTGTCAACAGAGTTGTAGATAAATAGGGCAAACTTCCAGGATAGTTTTAAATGAAGGCTGAACGGGTACATGAGTGAGAGCGGGTGTGACTCGCCTAGCATGGTCCGATAGACCTACTTGCAGGTGAAAAATGGTTATATTCATAACCATAATTTGTAAAGGGATGGATGGGTAAGGCAGCGGAAGCCCTCGGTTAGACGACCAAAAGCTCCAGCGGGGGGTCATGACTAAGAACTGCGTCAGGAAACACTGATCCTGTTTCCTGACAAACCTCGCCTAACCTACTTGAAGTACTCCACTGTTTCTATGTTTATCACGGGGAAAAAAATGTGAGTACAGCCTCTATAACGTACAAGTTCTATGTTCACAAGAGCCCACACCTGGCACAGCCTCGTGGATATCCAATAGCCATCTATTAGACCACGTGACTGGAAGCAATCAGCAATTTAACACTGGCTGTGCATATCTCAAGGGCGTACCACCAGCAATCATTCATTCCCTGAATGACTGTCATTAGAGACATTTGGTCAATTGACCAGATGAATGTCTCACTGCTGGCTCATGGCTCACCTCAGTCCTATATCACAGAGCGGCACTAGGGCTCAAATTTATGGCGATTTCAAAAAGACACGTGAGCAAACACCAGTACATGTAGATAAAAGGTATAAAATACCGACACGATAAAAGAAAATCACAAAATACGATAATTCATTGACCACGTTTCGCTCACACAGTGGGCTTTATCAAGTAACAAACAGATTTATCTGTTTGACTTGATAAAACCCACTGTGTGGGCGAAACATTGTCAACAAAGGATCGCATTATACTGCATTTGTGTTTATATTTCCACTAGTACATATTAGCAAACGTTCCGGTTCGGAGACTTTGATTACTATAACCCATGGCAGACCAGTCCTAAAGCTGGCAGGTCAGTGCACTAACCGCCGCCCCACGCTGGCTTTAAGGGGCACGTCAGTTCCCCCGTTTTCTAAAAACATGTTATTTCCCCCTATAATCTACCTTGTCCATAATTACTATCACATTTTCTTTGTCTCCTTTCGTAAGGTGAAGTCCAGGATCTTTCCATTATTCACGGTATGACTTAACAAATCTTAAGAGGACAATTGTGTTGGAGAGGTCTGAGCAAAGCTTAGACAAGGTAGACAAGGTACATTATAGGAGAAAAATAAATTTGATGTTATTAGACAGGGAAACTTACGGGCCTCTTAAAAACACACGCCAGCAAACGCAAGGACACATTTATCGTCCTGGGACCTTGATTACTTCCAGGCGATCAAGGTCACAGGATCGAAAAGTTTTCCTAATATGTCTCAGAATTTGCTAACGTGCATTTTTGCCGGTATTAATTACCCTGTTGGCCTAGTAAGACTCAACTAACAACTAAGTCAGCACGGAATTTCATCCGTTTTCCGAATTGTTTACAATCATTTATTTTCTTTTCACGACTAATCCTATTTGAATATTTCCTTAATACTAAAACATATACGCCAATAGATTAGCTATAATAAAGATATATCAGTGACCAGCCTGAGTCTTGTAAAATGAGCTAAGATAACGGCTCTTAACTTCTAAAATGAGTTAAGGAAACAGTTTTTATCTTGTAAAATGAGATTAGGTAGGGCCATTCTGATCCACCATATACACGAGGATCAGGATGATCCATCAATATCCTCGCCGCCACATACGTGTGGATCACGACGACCAATCAACATCCTAGCCGCTACCTACACGTGGATCACGACGACCAATCAACATCCTAGCCGCCACATACACGTGGATCACGACGACCAATCAACATCCTAGCCGCCACATACACGTGGATCACGACGACCAATCAACATCCTAGCCGCCACATACACGTGGATCACGACGACCAATCAACATCCTAGCCGCCACATACACGTGGATCACGACGACCAATCAACATCCTCGCCGCCACAGACGTGGATCACGACGACCAATCAACATCCTAGCCGCCACATACACGTGGATCACGACGACCAATCAACATCCTAGCCGCCACATACACGTGGATCACGACGACCAATCAACATTCTCGCCGCCACACACTCAGGAGTAACAGCAGGACAGCTGTGACCACTTTTCCTCTTATAGTCCAATATTCTCAATTTCCTCGATGAATCAGACACATGTGCAGCACATGTTTTACACGTGTGTCTCGTTCATCAACACGTCGGCATTATGTGCCATCATTATTACCATACACAATTTCCATGTGTCTCTATGCTTCGATTTTCTGAGTTTCCATTACATTACCTCTTTAATTTTGTAAATATTAATAGTAATAATTATTATTATTATAGTAATTAGAAGAAAAATAATAATAATAATAATAATAATAATAATAATAATAATAAAAACAATAATAATAATAATAATAACGGCTTTATCATTAATTTTTTTTATTGTTTTATCTGCCGTCCGCGTTATTTACTAACTTATTTATTTACTAATTCGATTTCCCAATTAATTATTTTTAAATATTTGACTACGGAGAATAACAACGTTGAAAACTACAAGTTCAAAGCCAAAAGTCAAGTTGTAAAGACAAAATCTAAGTCAAATGAAAAATGGAGATGTCAAATTCAAAGTTCACAGGAATTCCAACTAGCACAGACACTGAAAATGAGAAATGGATGATCTTTCGCTTCATCCCAAACCGTTATTAAATTGGAAAATACTAGAGTGCGTGAGAGAGAGAGAGAGAGAGAGAGAGAGAGAGAGAGAGAGAGAGAGAGAGAGAGAGAGAGAGAGAGAGAGAGAGAGAGAGCATGAAAATGCTGGCCCACAGATGGCTCCAACTTCATCCTGTTCCCTACTTGTATGTCTCATAACAATAAAAATGCTTTCAAATTAGCTGATGTAGGTAACAGCTCTTAGCTTGCCAATAAAGATAGGGATCCTTAACCTGTAAATAGCTGTCAATAAAGATAGGGATCCTTAACCTTGTCAAACCCTGTGTAAAAAGAGAGAGAGAGAGAGAGAGAGAGAGAGAGAGAGGATGAGCTGATGTAGGTAACAGCTCTTACCTTGCCAATGAAGTTAGGAATCCTTAACCTGTAAATAGCTTGTCAATAAAGCTAGGGATCCTTAACCCTGTCAAACCCTGTGAAAGAGAGAGAGAGAGAGAGAGAGAGAGAGAGAGAGAGAGAGAGAGAGAGAGAGAGAGAGAGAGAGAGAGAGAGAGAGAGAGAGAGAGAGAGAGAGAGAGAGAGAGTGAGTGAGAGAGAGAGAGAGAGAGAGAGAGAGAGAGAGAGAGAGAGAGAGAGAGAGAGAGACTGAGACTGACCTGGAAAAGATTATTGTACAGACGAAATGCTTTAACAAAGTTTCTCACTACTG
>NC_091348.1:16217111-16275592 GCF_038502225.1 Cherax quadricarinatus
GCAGGGTAATATTTAGTGAAGGGATTCAGGGAAACCGGTTATTTTCATATAGTCGGACTTGAGTCCTGGAAATGGGAAGTACAATGCCTGCACTTTAAAGGAGGGGTTTGGGATATTGGCAGTTTGGAGGGATATGTTGTGTATCTTTATATGTTTATGCTTCTAGACTGTTGTATTCTGAGCACCTCTGCAAAAACAGTGATAATGTGCGAGTGTGGTGAAAGTGTTGAATGATGATGAAAGTATTTTCTTTTTGGGGATTTTCTTTCTTTTTTGGGTCACCCTGCCTCGGTGGGAGACGGCCGACTTGTTGAAAAAAAAAAAAATATATATATATATATATATATATATATATATATATATATATATATATATATATATATATTGCAAGCTCCTGATGAAGTGTTGATTGAAACATGAAAGGCCTAGAGCTACCGTTCAAGTTTCTCCGTGGTAGTTTTGCATATATATATATATATATATATATATATATATATATATATATATATATATATTTTTTTTTTTTTTTTTTTTTTTTTTTTCAACAAGTCGGCCGTCTCCCACCGAGGCAGGGTGACCCAAAAAAGAAAGAAAATCCCCAAAAAGAAAATACTTTCATCATCATTCAACACTTTCACCACACTCGCACATTATCACTGTTTTTGCAGAGGTGCTCAGAATACAACAGTCTAGAAGCATAAACATATAAAGATACACAACATATCCCTCCAAACTGCCAATATCCCAAACCCCTCCTTTAAAGTGCAGGCATTGTACTTCCCATTTCCAGGACTCAAGTCCGACTATATGAAAATAACCGGTTTCCCTGAATCCCTTCACTAAATATTACCCTGCTCACACTCCAACAGATCGTCAGGTCCCAAGTACCATTCGTCTCCATTCACTCCTATCTAACACGCTCACGCACGCTTGCTGGAAGTCCAAGCCCCTTACCCACAAAACCTCCTTTACCCCCTCTCTCCAACCCTTTCGAGGACGACCCCTACCCCGCCTTCCTTCCCCTATAGATTTATATGCTTTCCATGTCATTCTACTGTGATCCATTCTCTCTAAATGACCAAACCACCTCAACAACCCCTCTTCTGCCCTCTGACTAATACTTTTATTAACTCCACACCTTCTCCTAATTTCCACACTCCGAATTTTCTGCATAATATTTACACCACACATTGCCCTTAAACAGGACATCTCCGCTGCCTCCAACCGTCTCCTCGCTGCTGCATTTACCACCCAAGCTTCACACCCATATAAGAGTGTTGGTACTACTATACTTTCATACATTCCCTTCTTTGCCTCCATAGATAACGTTTTTTGACTCCACATATACCTCAACGCACCACTCACCTTTTTTCCCTCATCAATTCTATGATTAACCTCATCCTTCATAAATCCATCCGCCGACACGTCAACTCCCAAGTATCTGAAAACATTCACTTCTTCCATACTCCTCCTCCCCAATTTGATATCCAATTTTTCTTTATCTAAATCATTTGACACCCTCATCACCTTACTCTTTTCTATGTTCACTTTCAACTTTCTACCTTTACACACATTCCCAAACTCATCCACTAACCTTTGCAATTTTTCTTTAGAATCTCCCATAAGCACAGTATCATCAGCAAAAAGTAACTGTGTCAATTCCCATTTTGAATTTGATTCCCCATAATTTAATCCCACCCCTCTCCCAAACACCCTAGCATTTACTTCCTTTACAACCCCATCTATAAATATATTAAACAACCATGGTGACATTACACATCCCTGTCTAAGACCTACTTTTACCGGGAAGTAGTCTCCCTCTCTTCTACACACCCTAACCTGAGCCTCACTATCCTCATAAAAACTCTTTACAGCATTTAATAACTTACCACCTATTCCATATACTTGCAACATCTGCCACATTGCTCCTCTATCCACTCTATCATATGCCTTTTCTAAATCCATAAATGCAATAAAAACTTCCCTATCTTTATCTAAATACTGTTCACATATATGCTTCAATGTAAACACCTGATCTACACATCCCCTACCCACTCTAAAACCTCCTTGCTCATCCGCAATCCTACATTCTGTCTTACCTCTAATTCTTTCAATTATAACCCTACCGTACACTTTTCCTGGTATACTCAGTAAGCTTATTCCTCTATAATTTTTACAGTCTCTTTTGTCCCCTTTCCCTTTATATAAAGGGACTATACATGCTCTCTGCCAATCCCTAGGTACCTTCCCCTCTTTCATACATTTATTAAACAAAAGTACCAACCACTCCAACACTATATCCCCCCCTGCTTTTAACATTTCTGTCATGATCCCATCAGTTCCAGCTGCTTTACCCCCTTTCATTTTACGTAATGCCTCACGTACCTCCCCCACACTTACATTCTGCTCTTCTTCACTCCTAAAAGATGGTATACCTCCCTGACCAGTGCATGAAATTACTGCCTCCCTTTCTTCCTTAACATTTAAAAGTTCCTCAAAATATTCTCGCCATCTACCCAATACCTCCATCTCCCCATCTACTAACTCCCCTACTCTGTTTTTAACTGACAAATCCATATTTTCCCTAGGCTTTCTTAACTTGTTTAACTCACTCCAAAATTTTTTCTTATTTTCATTAAAATTTCTTGACAGTGCCTCTCCCACTCTATCATCTGCTCTCCTTTTGCACTCTCTCACCACTCTCTTTACCTTTCTTTTACTCTCCATATACTCTGCTCTTCTTATAACACTTCTGCTTTGTAAAAACCTCTCATAAGCTACCTTTTTCTCTTTTATCACACCCTTTACTTCATCATTCCACCAATCACTCCTCTTTCCTCCTGCCCCCACCCTCCTATAACCACAAACTTCTGCCCCACATTCTAATACTGCATTTTTAAAACTATTCCAACCCTCTTCAACCCCCCCACTACTCATCTTTGCACTAGCCCACCTTTCTGCCAATAGTCGCTTATATCTCACCCGAACTTCCTCCTCCCTTAGTTTATACACTTTCACTTCCCTCTTACTTGTTGTTGCCACCTTCCTCTTTTCCCATCTACCTCTTACTCTAACTGTAGCTACAACTAAATAATGATCCGATATATCAGTTGCCCCTCTATAAACATGTACATCCTGGAGCCTACCCATCAACCTTTTATCCACCAATACATAATCTAATAAACTACTTTCATTACGTGCTACATCATACCTTGTATATTTATTTATCCTCTTTTTCATAAAATATGTATTACTTATTACCAAATTTCTTTCTACACATAGCTCAATTAAAGGCTCCCCATTTACATTTACCCCTGGCACCCCAAATTTACCTACTACTCCCTCCATAACATTTTTACCCACTTTAGCATTAAAATCCCCAACCACCATTACTCTCACACTTGATTCAAAACTCCCCACGCATTCACTCAACATTTCCCAAAATCTCTCTCTCTCCTCTACACTTCTCTCTTCTCCAGGTGCATACACGCTTATTATAACCCACTTTTCACATCCAATCTTTATTTTACTCCACATAATCCTTGAATTAATACATTTATAGTCCCTCTTTTCCTGCCATAGCTTATCCTTCAACATTATTGCTACTCCTTCTTTAGCTCTAACTCTATTTGAAACCCCTGACCTAATCCCATTTATTCCTCTCCACTGAAACTCTCCCACCCCCTTCAGCTTTGTTTCACTTAAAGCCAGGACATCCAGCTTCTTCTCATTCATAACATCCACAATCATCTCTTTCTTATCATCTGCACAACATCCACGCACATTCAGACTTCCCACTTTGACAATTTTCTTCTTCTTATTCTTTTTAGTAATCTTTACAGGAAAAGGGGTTACTAGCCCATTGTTCCCGGCATTTTAGTTGACTTTTACAACACGCATGGCTTACGGAGGAAAGATTCTTATTCCACTTCCCCATGGATATAAAAGGAAAATTAATAAGACCAAGAACTATTAAGATAAAATCAAAGAAAACTCAGATGAGTGTGTATAAATAAATGTGTACATGTATGTGTAGTGTGACCTAAGTGTAAGTAGAAGTAGCAAGACATGCCTGTAATCTTGCATATTTATGAGACAGACAAAAGACATCAGCAATCCTACCATCATGTAAAACAATCACAGGCTTCGTTTTACACTCACTTGGCAGGACGGTAGTACCTCCCTGGGTGGTTGCTGTCTACCAACCTACTATATATATATATATATATATGTGTGTGTGTGTGTGTGTGTGTGTGTGTGTGTGTGTGTGTGTGTGTGTGTGTGTGTGTGTGTGTGTGTGTGTGTGTGTATGTGTGTGTGTGTGGTGCCGAATAGGCAGAACTTGCGATCTTGGCTTAAATAGCAACACTCATCTTGCCATATAGGACAAGTGAAAATTTGTGTATGCAATAATTTCGCCAAAATCATTCTGAACCTAACTAAAAAAATATAATTAACTGTGTTTGTTCAGTATTAAATTATTGTAAACAAATCTAAAATATATTTAGTTGGGTTAGGTTAAAATAAATTGTTCTTGTTATAATAAGGTTAGGTAAGTTTTCTAAGATTCTTTTGTAGCAAAATTATAAATTTTTACATTAACATTAATGAAAAAATATATATCTTTAAACGTATAAGAGAAAATTTTAGAAATGACTTAATTTTAAATGAGTTCATAATAATTGACCAGTTTTACATATTCGGCACGACATATATATATATATATATATATATATATATATATATATATATATATATATATATATATATATATATATATATATATATATATATATATATATATATATATATATATATGTCGTGACTAATAGATAAAACTGGTCAATTAGCAAGAACTCATTTAAAATTAAGACCTCTCTAAAATTTTCTCTTATACGTTTAAAGATATATATTTTTCATTAATGTTAATGTAAAAAAATTTAATTTTGCACCAAAAGAATCTTAGAAAACTTATCTAACCTTATTATAACAAGCGCAATTTAATTTATCCTAACCCAACTAAATTTATTTTAGATTTGTTTACAATAATTTAATAATAAACAAACACAATGATATATATTTTTTTTCGTTAGGTTCAAAATGATTTTTGCGAAATTATTGCATACACAGATTTTCTCTTGCCTTATTCGGCAAGACGAGTGTTGCTATTTAAGCAAAAAATCGCAAGTTCTGCCTATTCGGCACGACATATATATATATATATATATATATATATATATATATATATATATATATATATATATATATATATATATATATATATATATATATATATATATAAATAGCAACGCTCATCTTTCCATATAGGACAAGCTAAAATTTGTGTATGCAATAATTTCGCCAAAATCATTATGAACCTAACGAAAAAAAATATATTTCATTGTGTTTGTTTAGTATTAAATTACTGTAAACAAATTTAAAATATATTTAGTTGGGTTAGGCTAAAATAAATTGTTCTTGTTATAATAAGGTTAGGTAAGTTTTCTAAGATTCTTTTGGAGCAAAATTAAAATTTTTTACATTAACATTAATGAAAAAAACATATCTTTAAACGTAGAAGAGAAAATTTTAGAAAGGAATTAATTTTAAATGAGTTCTTGCTAACTGTTTTACATATTCGGCACGATATATATATATATATATATATATATATATATATATATATATATATATATATATATATATATATATATATATATATATATATATATATATATATATAGAGAGAGAGAGAGAGAGAGAGAGAGAGAGAGAGAAAAGAGAGAGTTAACGAACAACAACTGGCATGCATGTAGACCGAAATAGACGTACATCATGGTGCCGCATCACATGTCCTCTTCAGCAGATATAAACCAGGTCAAGCATGACCTGGTTTAAACGAACCTTGTTGACATTTTTATTGAGTTTTGTGTAAATTATCGCATCGCAATGAAGCTTTTCACTCACATATACTGAAATTTGCACGTAAAATGCAAAACTGCTCTTAGAATATTACCGAAGAGATGTTTCGGCCACTAGATTAGGGGAAAAAATGCCTCTTATGGGCGAAATGTCTCCTTATTTCATAATACCACTTTTATGACTTACTCGCATGCTTGTCAGTGTTTGTTACCACTTACTGAGTCCAGGACGGACCGAAACGTCCTCATAAGGTTCGTCTCCTAAGTGTGAGCTTTTTTTCCAGCCACTGTGTTGTGTCTTCTGTTTTTTACTTATTTCTTGCGTCTACAATTCGTCCTTTTGTTCAAAATTCAGTTCTGAAAACTCGATTACAAAAACAATGTCTTTTTCGTCACGTTGTCTTGTTCTTGACAGCAGAGTTGACTTATTAATATCACTAGCTGTAATAAGATCTATTTTGTAGGAATTGAAATACATTTAGAAAATGTACGTATTGCTTAGCTTATCCTCTTAGATTTAATTCTATCAATCTTTCAATTCAGTTCTGTTTCCACCTATACAGGGGATGGAATGACACACCTCAGTGTGTGAGCCATCTACTACAGATTCGATCCCCGGTACAAGTGGGAATATTAAGTCGTGTTTCCTTGTAAGACATCTGCTGTCCCTGTTCACCTAGCAGTAAAATAGGTAGCTGGGTGGTAGCCGACTGGTGTGGGTTGCATCTTGGGGACAAAATTAACCTAATTTGCCGGGAATGCTCTGCATAACAAGGGGCTTTCTATTTAGTATGTCAATGATGTCAGCTATGTCTGAATGTGTTGTACATGTACTTGTAGAAATAAAGATTAATATTATTATTATTGTTACGAAGTGCACGGCGGTCCGAAACGTCATCTAAGTTTCATCTTCAGTTTGTGAGTCGTTTCACCCACAATCCTGTGGGTTTTATTCGTCTTCCTCTTCTGTTAGTATATCCGTAGTCTTCAGTCTGCATAAAATTGTATTTATTTGCTCCTATGGTACCACTATGGTAAGCTCTGTTTTTATGTATGTCTCACAAGCTCTGTTTGACGTTGGTGATGGGCTCTTGATCTAGGGAACTGGATCTGTGCTCCGGTTCCCTGAATTGAGCCTGAATACCTTCCATCCCCCCACATGCGCTGTATAATCCTACGGGTTTGGCGCTTCCCTGTAATTATAATAATAATTACAAGCTCTGTGCTGTGACAATCACCAAAGTGATCGTGTCTCTCCTTAACTACTGTTAAAGTCAAGGTTGTCGTTGTTGTTGTTGGAGTTTATAGGGCTACTGACAGCTTACGTCGTATCAAACCCTCTGAGGTTAACGCCAAGAACTTGAGTCTCTTCATTCAGAATAACCTGGAAAAATATGCCAAAACTTGACGAATAAAAGTCACAGTACTGTGGCTATAACAGCTGAATAGAAGCCACAATGAGAGTAGAAAGGTATAAAAATAGCGGCACTTTCAATTTGGCAAATGGATATACTAGATGCGTCAGTGTACAAAACCGAAGAGTAAGCCATACAAAGTGGACAAAAGAGGTGTATGGGCGAGGCCCGAGGATTTATGTAAGAGCAAGAGAGAGCTATCAATAGAGTTATACAAGGAAAAATAAAACAGATTTAATAACAGAGTTGTACACAATTAACATTTATTAGGCGAGGGCTGTGTTGTGGGGTGTTTCTACTCTTGACAATGTAAGTCAGATTGCTGGGTAAAAGGACACAAGTGCAATACTAGTCAGATTGTTTCACTCATCTACTAGAAATACTTAAGAGACAGCCAAAGATAACTCGGGTAAAAGGACACAAGTGCAATACTAGTCAGATTGTTCCACTCATCTACTAGAAATACTTAAGAGACAGCCAAAGATAACTCAATAAAAATACTTAGTGTTGCATGTGTGTCTTATTCATCTGCTCCTGAAATGTGTCAACTAACGTTGTTTTGGAAAATTGTATCGCTGACTGCTATACAGAAATGTTTGCTTGACAATTATTCTTCCGTCATTCCCTTTCATGAAATCACCATGAGAATTGCATGCATGCGTGGCCACATGAATTGCTGTGGTTATTTGTAGTGTAGGAACATTTACGCTCCCTGACTCGCATCTGCAAATTCACTGAAGGATCACTTACGCACATTTTTTAGCAAAATCTACAAAAACTAATAATCTAAACACATGCGTCACTGCTTTTCAGATTGTGGTTTGGCAGTGTTTAAATTTTCGACGATGGTGATATTGGCTTTAGCATCTCCTATTGTTACATAATAATGAGAGAGCCTTGGTTATACTCTCAGCGTTCGTAACGGGTTCGATACCTGGTTTGTTGATTATGCGAAAAGCTTCTCTACTTAACAGATCAAAACGTCGCCTCAGTACAAACCTGTCCTGCACACATGTTTTTATTTCAGATTTTCAACAGTGTACGCTATTTGAATTCAACAATATAAAACGACGGACTAAATAATAAACAATGAAGGTTAGAAAAGATTAATCAGGAAGCAGAACATGTATATCCTGACGCGGGTCTCAGTCATACGAGAACCCGCCAGTGGATCTTTTGATCATCTGACCGAGGCCTTCCACTGGCTTACCGGTCCACAACGAAACATTGTTGAGTAGCTTAAGATTACTGCACTGAAATTTTATCTCCATCTGAGTTGCGTCTCAGAGCAGCTACTTTACACCGAGATCCTGACAGAGCTTTGCGTTATTCTATTCAGAATAACGTAAAGCTCTGTAGGAGGCTCTATATCGCCTCGGCCTCGGGCTCTGTAACGCCTCCGCAGAAGGCGATAACAGAATGGGAGGCAATCAGATTCCATATAAGGACAGGGACGGCAGCTCTGATTCCTTGTATCAAAGAGCCATTCACAGGCATCAAGGTCCCTTTTTTGAAGGGTATGTCATTGAAAGAACTCATCGCCAGGGGGTTCAAGCAGTTAATGAACAGAAGGATATAATGGATCCAATACAGTGTCAATGAAAGGTATGTAAAAGTCGAATAATTAACAACAGGATACAACACACACTAAGGTGAATAATGTCCACTTAATGAAGAATGGAAAGCAAAGTTTGAACAAGGTTCATTAAAATAAAATAAGAACATAAAGGAGGAACGCTGCAGCAGGCCTACTGGCCCATAGTAGGCAAGTCTTTCTCAAACAAATAGTTCGTATATATCTACAATGTCGTGTTAATCAGCTCAGAGTAATTACTGATGCTAGAACTTTATTATCAAACTTTTAAATCCCATCTCTTAAGTTAATATTATTTATTAAGTTATTTATAAGGGTCTCCATCATCAGCATCATCATCAAAGGGACAGGCGCGTTTCTAGGTGTAGGAGAGATATGTAGGTGATATTACGAAAATATGAGGGAAGGGATCTGGTGTGTGGGGGGGGGGGGGGCATTACACAAATGCTGGGTGCCTGCTTTCCCTCGTCTGTATTCATATAGAAGCTGAGATGGCACCATGAGCCAGGACAAGGGCCACCAGGAGCCTCACATCTCTCTTCATTTGCCTAACCAAAACATGGCCTCCTCCCTCACACCACTGCGATCTTACCATAACCTCCTCCTTCCCCCTTTCTCCTCCTACTTCTGCCTGCTTTTTTTTTTATTTTCAATTCTTCCTTCCCCTCTCTGTTTCCTCGTATCCTCATATCCCATCCTCCTTTCTCAAGCTTCCTAGTTCCTAAAAATTTCCCTTCCAGATCATCGAAAACACGTATTATTTTATCCGTGTAAATGGCTTCTCACCACACCTTTCAATGTTGATCAACCTGAAGACAATTATTTGTGAATTCTACCTCGGCCTAGTAGTGATGATCTACCTGAAGACAATTACCTGATATACTACATCGACCCAGTAGTGTTAAATCTACCTGAAGACACTGCTATCTGCGTCTACTTCCACGACTCAGTGTGAACATCTACCTGAGAATCTACTTTCATACCACGTGGAAACAACAGCTCACATAATCGATTCTCTTTATTGAACTGAAATTCCCAATGAGGGTAATTTGTTATTACTGTATACACGGTTAAGAATTAAGGTCAAACTTACCGACATCTGCTTTGCGGAACCTGTAAATCTGCACATTATTTTACACTTTTCAAAGTATACGATGTAGATCATGGAGTAAGTATTTGTTATTTAAATTTTTATTTGAGGAGATATTAACGAAAATACTGTACACTTATATGTTTCACTGTAAACATATAAGTGAACAGTATTTAGATAAGGCTAAAGAGGTCTTTGTGGCATTTATGGATTTGGAAAAGGCGTATGACAGGGTGGATAGGGGGGCTATGTGGCAGATGTTGCAAGTGTATGGTGTAGGAGGTAGGTTACTGAAAGCAGTGAAGAGTTTTTACGAGGATAGTGAGGCTCAAGTTAGAGTATGTAGGAAAGAAGGAAATTATTTCCCAGTAAAAGTAGGCCTTAGACAAGGCTGTGTGATGTCACCGTGGTTGTTTAATATATTTATAGATGGGGTTGTAAGAGAAGTAAATGCGAGGGTCTTGGCAAGAGGCGTGGAGTTAAAAGATAAAGAATCACACACAAAGTGGGAGTTGTCACAGTTGCTCTTTGTTGATGACACTGTGCTCTTGGGAGATTCTGAAGAGAAGTTGCAGAGATTGGTGGATGAATTTGGTAGTGTGCAAAAGAAGAAAATTAAAAGTGAATACAGGAAAGAGTAAGGTTATGAGGATAACAAAAAGATTAGGTGATGAAAGATTGGATATCAGATTGGAGGGAGAGAGTATGGAGGAGGTGAATGTATTCAGATATTTGGGAGTGGACGTGTCAGCAGATGGGTCTATGAAAGATGAGGTGAATCATAGAATTGATGAGGGAAAAAGGGTGAGTGGTGCACTTAGGAGTCTGTGGAGACAAAGAACTTTGTCCTTGGAGGCAAAGGGGGGAATGTATGAGAGTACAGTTTTACCAACGCTCTTATATGGGTGTGGAGCGTGGGTGATGAATGTTGCAGCGAGGAGAAGGCTGGAGGCAGTGGAGATGTCATGTCTGAGGGCAATATGTGGTGTGAATATAATGCAGAGAATTCGTAGTTTGGAAGTTAGGAGGAGGTGCGGGATTACCAAAACTGTTGTCCAGAGGGCTGAGGAAGGGTTGTTGAGGTGGTTCGGACATGTAGAGAGAATGGAGCGAAACAGAGTGACTTCAAGAGTGTATCAGTCTGTAATGGAAGGAAGGCGGGGTAGGGGTCGGCCTAGGAAAGGTTGGAGGGAGGGGGTAAAGGAAGTTTTGTGTGCGAGGGGCTTGGACTTCCAGCAGGCATGCGTGAGCGTGTTTGATAGGAGTGAATGGAGACAAACGGTTTTTAATACTTGACGTGCTGTTTGAGTGTGAGCAAAGTAACATTTATGAAGGGGCTCAGGGAAACCGGCAGGCCGGACTTGAGTCCTGGAGATGGGAAGTACAGTGCCTGCACTCTGAAGGAGGGGTGTTAATGTTGCAGTTTAAAAACTGCAGTGTAAAGCACCCTTCTGGCAAGACAGTGATGGAGTGAATGATGGTGAAAGTTTTTCTTTTTCGGGCCACCCTGCCTTGGTGGGAATCGTCCAGTGTGATAATAAAAAAAAAAATTAACGAAAATAGGTTAGCTCAGGCTAGGTTCAATTAGTAAAAAAAAAAAAGAAGAAGAAGAAGAAGAAGACACAATACCGTGACTGAAACAATACACACATAACCCGCACATAGAAAAGAGGAGCGTACAACGACGTTTCGGTCCGACTTGAACCATTTACAAAGTCACACTTGGTTTAGGCTAGGTTAGATATTATTTAGTTAAGGTTAGGTTATGTATCATTTAATTATGGTTAGGTAAGGTATCATTTAGTTAAGGTTAGGTTAGGCATCGTTTAGTTAAGGTTAGGTTATGTTAATTTAGGTAACGTCTGGATAGGTTACGTACCTTAACCTTCTTTGTTTACATTCTACCACGCGCAAGACCACATCAGTGCCCCTCAGCGCCAGCGCCATTTGCCTTATACCTCCCAAAAATAACAATTTACACAAAAAAGGATTACTTGTTACATAAAGCTCACAGGTTGTAGGTATCGAAGGGAGTAAAGTAATGACCGAATTCCACCGAGTATTAGTCGGTAGCTATTACCAGCGTTATATCCGCAGGGTTTAACGCTGGTAATAGCTAGGGGATTGATCCCAGGAAAGCGGAGGGTAGAGCCAATGACTTTAGACCAAGAGTCGTTCACCGTTAAAGTAACCCACTTTTTTTTAAGGGCTTGCTACACTTAAGGGAAAAAAAAGCTTGCGGAGAAGCGTAAGGATAAAGCTGCTATAAATCTTGGTAACAGATACCGACAAATTGGTAAAGAAAGACACGTAAGTAAACAACAGGATATATTTATTAGAAAACGTTTCGGTCCGGAGACCTTGATCACTCCTAGGACCGAAACGTTTTCTAATAAATATATCCTTGTGTTTGCTCACGTGTCTTTCTAAACCAAGGCTAGAGCTGCAAGGGCTATAAGATAAAGGCTTTCTTGGCAGCGTCGGGAATGCCAGGTTCCCCCCTGGCTCTCGAGTGCCTCCTAATGAAACGAGTCTACAGTGCCGAGTAAACTCACACAGTCGTAAAGTGCCGCCCACACCACTATTTAACTCCATTAGTTTCCACAAATCTCCTCGTCTGTTTGTCTGAGAACATCCTCGTGAGATTAATAGACTCTTAACTCGACCTGAAATAACTTCCAGGCTATTATATTTATATTTATATCTTTCAACACTGTCTCAAGCAAGGCGAGTTTCGTTAATATATTTTTCAGTAACTTGAAAGCTAACATTGTTAATTTTGTCGGTTAGATTTTATAACTGTGTGTGTTTGTCGTCTCAGCGTAATTATCTGCTGTGTTTAATTTAACCGAGGCTTCAGCACTCTTGTTTGTGCAGCCTGGTAAAGCTGCTTAATCTGGCGGTCGAAAATAAAGTTTTATGTTCTCCTTGACAAGTGTTTCATGGTGAGGGAGACACGGGGAAATGTTCTCCAGAATTTTAGAACGAGTGTACAAGCCAATGTAAAGGCTAAAACATAATGAACAAACACTTAGAGGTGGAAAGACAGACACACACATACCACCACACACACAAAGCGAAGAGGTGGGGCCAGGAGCTGTGAATCGACCCCTGCAACCACATACAGGTGGGTACATAGGGGTGAGTACAGGCACTCACACACGCTCACATACAAAAACGCACACAGGAACACACACACAGTTCCTTTTGCTTAAAAATAACAACCTTTTTATCAATTTGATATATTTTTCACAATCGCCCTGCTAGAAAGACGTCCTTAACCGTGAGAAAGTAGTGTGTGTGTGTGTGTGTGTGTGTGTGTGTGTGTGTGTCTCATAAATCACTCTCTCTCTCTCTCTCTCTCTCTCTCTCTCTCTCTCTCTATATATATATATATATATATATATATATATATATATATATATATATATAGGATGGGGTCCACCTCTGGTGTAAATTGTGGGACCCATAGCCTCGGAGAAGTGGATAAAAAGGCTTCAAGGAAGAATATTTGGATTTCTTCCTGAAGCCATTTGAATATTCCACTTCCCCTACCACCCCATCTTTTATATATAATATATATAATATATAATATATAATATATAATATATATATATATATATATATATATATATATATATATATATATATATATATATATATATATATATATATATATATATATATATATATATATATATATAGAGAGAGAGAGAGAGAGAGAGAGAGTGAGTGAGTGAGTGAGAAGATTTATCAGACCGTCAACATGGCGGCAGTCTGGGACCTAAGGCACTACAAATAACCCTTGTCTTCCGAGGCCGCCCAATACCTCTTATCCAGTCCAATCATCCCCCTTATTCAAACCCAGCAGACACCAAAGGATTAAATCAGACACAATGGATTAAAATCTATTACTTTCCCTTTCCATGACTTTAAAGGTGCCGATCCACTCAGTATATTAAATTGACTCATATTGCCAGTTTTTCACGCACTTGGGACCCGAGAAGGAAGATTCTAAATGAGGTTTTCCCAGAAATGGGATATAGGAGGAGATTATTAAGTCAATACGGACGAGATTATTAAGTCAATACGGACGAGATTATAATGTCAGTACGGAAGAGACTATGATGTCAGTACGAACGAGACTATGATGTCAGTACGAACGAGACTATGATATCAGCACGGACGAGACTATGATGTCAGTACGGACGAGACTATTATGTCAGTACGAACGAGACTATGACGTCAGGATGGACGAGATTATGATGTCAGTACGGACGAGATTATATCACTATGGACGAGACCATGATGTCAGTACGGACGAGACTGTGCAGTTAGTAAGGACAAGACATTGACGTCAATGCGGACGAGGTTAAGATGTCGGCAAAAGACGAAAGGATACAGGGTCAGCTCGACACATTAATCGTCAGTAACTGCTGACACATTACATGACACATACACAGTGAGACACATGGAGGACAACACACCCCAGATACACCTGTTCACCCACATGTATACACCTGCGTATTTCTTCATTCTCATAATTTTTCCCCTTTTCTTTACCTTTTTTATTTTCTTCAGTTTTCTTGATATTTTCCAAATTTTCTTCTATGTTTTTGGTTTTTTTTCATATTTTCTTTTTTTTTTCCTATTCCTTTTTCTCCTCTCTGTCTGTCTGTATGTCTGTCTGTCTCTTTATCTCTATCTCTCCTCGCTCCTCGGCGTCTCTTGCATAAATCTCATTGTTTAATTTCCAAATGGTGAACCAAAATTCTTAAATCCAGGTTATACTCCAACACTATAATTACGTAATGGGTTGATAAGTCATTCCTTACTAGACAGCAACGAGGGCCTTGGGTGGAGTTACAAAAGTTAACTTTATCTAGTAACTGCATTGCTGCACTATTGTTGCCCAGACTGAAACAATAATAACGACAGAAAAACAACGGTTGTCCACTCGTAAATTACTGTGCGTTCATAATTGCTTTAATATTTATGATTTACAAAGCCTAGTTATAGTTAGTACGCTATTTGTGTGTGCGTTTTTTGCACCTACAGGGAGGCACGAATCCCAGAGCAAGCAGCAATGATTAAAACAAGAGTGTATCTGGAGAGGGTATCGGGGGTCAACGTCCCCTCGGCCCGGTCTGTGACAAGGCTTTGAGGTGGATCAGGGCCTGATCAACCAGACTGTTACTGCTGGCCGCACACAAGCCGACGTACTAATCACAGCCCGACCTGTCAGGTACTGAATTTAGGTGACTCATGAATAATAAGAAAATAAGAATAGCAATGATAATAATAATAATAATAATAATAATAATAATAATAATAATAATAATAATATTGTATTGATAATAATAACAACAACAACAGTAAAGAGGTTGATCCAGGCTCCTAGACTCGATCCCTGCATCCACAAATGAGTACACACACACACACACACACACACACACACACACACATACAAACACACACACACACACACACACATTCACATACAAACACACACACACACACATACACACACACACACACACACACACACACACACACACACACACACACACACACCGCGACAGAACACAAGAAGAAAGGAAGAAACTGAGAGAGATGGTACAAAGGAGAAAGGAGGAAAGAGAGGGGATGGAGAAGACAGACAGGAGATCCCAGACCCAGGAAGAAGATCTAACACAGCCCCCCTCACAACTTTCTATAGAAGCCTCCCAACCAGGTCAACCCCAGTGCAACCAAACACTCTAAATCAAAACACCCATGCCACATCCAATGCCCCCACCCACTACATTACAAACTTCACCCCCACAGCAACAACCCATAGTTCCTTACCAGGTCTCCCACTTCCCCAACCCCAATATACTTCCCAGACCACAGTCTTAGAAAAGAAGTTGAAGGTGTGGTATACAAATGCAGATGGAATAACAAACAAGTATGAGGAGTGGCACGAAAGAATCAAAGAGACATCCCCAGACATAATAGCACTCAAAGAAACAAAACTCACCAGAATAATAACAGATTCAATCTTTCCATCCGGATATCAAATCTTCAGGAAAGACAGAGGGAGGAGAGGGGGAGGAGGAGTTGCACTGCTCATTAAAAACCAGTGGGGTTTTGAGAAAATGGAAGGAATGGATGGCATGGGCGAAAGGGACTACTTAGTAGGAACAATCCAGTCTGAGGGACATAAGGTGATAATTGCAGTAATGTACAACCCACCACAGAACTGCAGGAGGCCAAGAGAAGAATACGATGAGAGCAACAGAGCAATGATCAACACACTAGCCGAGGTGGCCAGGAGAGCACACATGGGGGGAGCAAAGTTACTAGTTATGGGTGATTTCAATCACAAGGAGATTGACTGGGAAAACCTGGAGCCCCATGGGGGTCCCGAAACATGGAGAGCCAAGATGATGGATGTGGTACTGGAGAACCTCATGCATCAACATGTTAGAGACACTACCAGAGAGAGAGGAGAGGATGAACCAGCAAGGTTGGACCTTGTATTCACCATGAGTAGTTCGGACATCGAGGGTATCATGTATGAAAGGCCCCTGGGAGCTAGTGATCATGTGGTTCTGTGCTTCGACTACATAGTTGAGCTCCAAGTGGAGAGAGTAGCAGGAATAGGCTGGGAAAAACCAAACTACAAAAGGGGGAACTACTCAGGCATGAGGAACTTCCTTCAAGACATTCAGTGGGAGAGGGAACTGACAGGAAAACCTGTACAAGAAATGATGGACTATGTAGCAACAAAATGCAAGGAGGCAGAGGAGAAGTTTGTTCCCAAGGGAAACAGAAATAATGGGAAGAACAGAACGAGTCCTTGGTTCACCCAAAGGTGTAGGGAGGCAAAAACTAGGTGTACTAGAGAATGGAAAAGGTACAGAAGACAGAGAACTCAGGAGAATAGAGAAATCAGCCGAAGAGCCAGAAACGAATATGCACAGATAAGAAGGGAGGCTCAGAGACAATATGAAAATGACATAGCATCAAAAGTAAAGACTGACCCGAAGCTGTTGTACAGCCACATCAGGAGGAAAACAACAGTCAAGGACCAGGTAATCAGACTGAGGAAGGGTGATGGGGAATTCACAAGAAACGACCGAGAGGTATGTCAGGAGCTCAACACAAGATTTAAAGAGGTATTTACAGTGGAAACCAGTAGGACTCCAAGAAATCAGAACAGGGGGGCACACCAGCAAGTGCTGGATGAGGTACATATAACCAAGGAGGAGGTGAAGAAGCTGCTATGCGAACTTGACACCTCAAAGGCGGTGGGACCAGACAACATCTCTCCATGGGTCCTTAAAGAGGGAGCAGAGATATTGTGTGAGCCATTAACAAAGATCTTCAACACATCATTTGAAACTGGGCAACTCCCTGAGGTATGGAAAATGGCAAATGTAGTCCCAATTTTTAAAAAGGGAGACAGACATGAGGCACTAAACTACAGACCTGTATCTCTAACGTGTATAGTATGCAAGGTCATGGAGAAGATCATCAGGAGGAGAGTGGTGGGGCACCTGGAAAGAAACAAGTGTATAATTGACAACCAGCACGGTTTCAGGGAAGGAAAATCCTGTGTCACAAACCTACTAGAGTTTTATGACAAGGTGACAGAAGTAAGACAAGAGAGAGAGGGGTGGATCGACTGCGTATTTTTGGACTGCAAGAAGGCTTTCGACACAGTTCCTCACAAGAGGTTACTGCAAAAGCTAGAGGACCAGGCACACATAACAGGAAAGGCACTGCAATGGATCAGAGAATACCTGACAGGGAGGAAACAACGAGTCATGGTACGCGACGAGGTGTCAGAGTGGGCGCCTGTGACAAGCGGGGTTCCACAGGGGTCAGTCCTAGGACCTGTGCTGTTCTTGGTATACGTGAACGACATAACGGAAGGGATAGACTCAGAAGTGTCCTTGTTTGCAGACGATGTGAAGTTAATGAGAAGGATCGAATCGGACGAGGATCAGGCAGGACTACAAAGAGATCTGGACAGGCTACAAGCCTGGTCCAGCAACTGGCTCCTTGAATTTAACCCTGCCAAATGCAAAGTCATGAAGATTGGGGAAGGGCAAAGAAGACCGCAGACACAATATAGTTTAGATGGCCAAAGACTGCAAACCTCACTAAAGGAAAAAGATCTGGGGGTGAGTATAACACCGAGCATATCTCCTGAGGCGCACATCAATCAGATAACTGCTGCAGCATACGGGCGCCTGGCAAACCTACGGATAGCGTTCCGATACCTCAGTAAGGATTCGTTTAAGACTCTGTACACCATCTACGTCAGGCCCATACTGGAGTATGCAGCACCAGTTTGGAATCCACACCTAGTCAAGCACGTCAAGAAATTAGAGAAAGTGCAAAGGTTTGCAACAAGACTAGTCCCAGAGCTACGGGGATTGTCCTATGAAGAAAGGTTGAGGGAAATCGGCCTGACGACACTGGAGGCCAGGAGGGTCAGGGGAGACATGATAACGACATATAAAATACTGCGCGGAATAGACGAGGTGGACAAAGACGGGATGTTCCAGAGATGGGACACAGACACAAGAGGTCACAATTGGAAGTTGAAGACTCAGATGAATCAAAGGGATGTTAGGAAGTATTTCTTCAGTCATAGAGTAGTCAGGCCGTGGAATAGCCTAGAAAGTGATGTGGTGGAGGCAGGAACCATACATAGTTTTAAGGCGAGGTATGATAGAGCTCATGGGGCAGGGAGAGAGAGGACCTAGTAGCAATCAGCGAAGAGGCGGGGCCAGGAGCTGTGACTCGACCCCTGCAACCACAAATAGGTGAGTACAAATAGGTGAGTACACAAGAAAGGGGACTACACAGGAATGAGGAACTTCCTGAACGGGGTTCAGTGGGACAGAGAACTGGCAGGGAAGCCAGTTAATGAGATGATGGAATATGTAGCAACAAAATGCAAGGAGGCTGAGGAGAGGTTTGTACCCAAGGGTAACAGGAATAATGAAAAAGCCAGGATGAGCCCATGGTTTACCCGAAGGTGCAGGGAGGCAAAAACCAAGTGTTCTAGGGAATGGAAGAAATATAGAAGGCAAAGGACCCAGGAGAATAAGGAGAGCAGTCGTAGAGCCAGAAACGAATATGCACAGATAAGAAGGGAGGCCCAAAGACAATATGAAAATGACATAGCAGCAAAAGCCAAATCTGACCCGAAACTGTTGTACAGCCACATCAGGAGGAAAACAACAGTCAAGGACCAGGTAATCAGGCTAAAGAAGGAAGGAGGAGAGACAACAAGAAATGACCGTGAAGTATGTGAGGAACTCAACAAGAGATTCAAAGAAGTGTTCACAGAGGAGACAGAAGGGGCTCCAGAAAGACGGAGAGGTGGGGCACACCACCATGTGCTGGACACAGTGCACACAACCGAGGAAGAAGTGAAGAGGCTTCTGAGTGAGCTAGATAACATCTCCCCATGGGTATTGAGAGACGGAGCAGAGGCGCTATGTGTACCCCTAACAACAATATTCAATACATCTATCGAAACAGGGAGATTGCCTGAGGCATGGAAGACAGCAAATGTAGTCCCAATCTTTAAAAAAGGAGACAGACATGAAGCATTAAACTACAGACTAGTGTCACTGACATGTATAGTATGCAAAATCATGGAGAAGATTATCAGCAGAAGAGTGGTGGAACACCTAGAAAGGAATGATCTCATCAACAGCAGCCAACATGGTTTCAGGGATGGGAAATCCTGTGTCAGAAACCTACTGGAGTTCTATGACATGGTGACAGCAGTAAGACAAGAGAAAGAGGGGTGGGTGGATTGCATATTCTTGGACTGCAAGAAGGCGTTTGACACAGTTCCACACAAGAGACTGGTGCAAAAACTGGAGGACCAAGCAGGGATAACAGGGAAGGCACTACAATGGATCAGGGAATAATTGTCAGGAAGACAGCAGCGAGTCATGGTACGTGGCGAGGTGTCAGAGTGGGCACCTGTGACCAGCGGGGTCCCACAGGGGTCAGTCCTAGGACCAGTGCTGTTTCTGGTATTTGTGAACGACATGACGGAAGGAATAGACTCTGAGGTGTCCCTGTTTGCAGATGACGTGAAGTTGATGAGAAGAATTCACTCGATCGAAGACCAGGCAGAACTACAAAGGGATCTGGACAGGCTGCAGACCTGGTCTAGCAATTGGCTCCTGGAGTTCAATCCCACCAAGTGCAAAGTCATGAACATTGGGGAAGGGCAAAGAAGACCGCAGACGGAGTACAGTCTAGGGGGCCAGAGACTACAAACCTCACTCAAGGAAAAAGATCTTGGGGTGAGTATAACACCAGGCACACCTCCTGAAGCACACATCAACCAAATAACTGCTGCAGCATATGGGCGCCTAGCAAACCTCAGAACAGCATTCCGACATCTTAATAAGGAATCGTTCAGCACCCTGTACACCGTGTACGTTAGGCCCATATTGGAGTATGCGGCACCAGTTCGGAACCCACACCTAGCAAAGCACATAAAGAAACTAGAGTGTCATGGAAAGTGCAAAGGTTTGCAACAAGACTAGTCCCAGAGCTAAGAGGTATGTCCTACGAGGAGAGGTTAAGGGAAATCAACCTGACGACACTGGAGGACAGGAGAGATAGGAGGAACATGATAACGACATACAAAATACTGAGAGGAATTGACAAGGTGGACAAAGACAGGATGTTCCAGAGATTGGACACAGTAACAAGGGGACACAGTTGGAAGTTGAAGACACAGATGAATCACGGGGATGTTAGGAAGTATTTCTTCAGCCACAGAGTAGTCAGTAAGTGGAATATTTCGGGAAGCGATATAGTGGAGGCAGGATCCATACATAGCTTTAAGCAGAGGTACGATAAAGCTCATGGTTCAGGGAGAGTGACGTAGTAGCGACCAGTGAAGAGGTGGGGCCAGGAGCTTGGACCGGACCCCTGCAACCTCAACTAGGTGAGTACAACTAGGTGAGTACACACATGCACACACACACACATACACACACACATATACACACATACACACACACACACATGCACACACAAACACATACACACACACATATGCACACACACACACACACACATATACACACATACACACACACACACACACACACACACACACACACACACACACACACACACACACACACACACACACACACACACACACACACACACACAGGCCTAGTGTCTAATCAACATGTGCCTAGGACAAAATGGTAACTAACACACACACACACACACATGCACACCACCAAGTGCTGGACACAGTGCACACAACCGAGGAAGAAGTGAAGAGGCTTCTGAGTGAGCTAGATACCTCAAAGGCAATGGGGCCAGATAACATCTCCCCATGGGTATTGAGAGAGGGAGCAGAGGCGCTATGTGTACCCCTAACAACAATATTCAATACATCTATCGAAACAGGGAGATTGCCTGAGGCATGGAAGACAGCAAATGTAGTCCCAATCTTTAAAAAAGGAGACAGACATGAAGTATTAAACTACAGACCAGTGTCACTGACATGTATAGTATGCAAAATCATGGAGAAGATTATCAGGAGAAGAGTGGTGGAACACCTAGAAAGGAATGATCTCATCAACAGCAGCCAGCATGGTTTCAGGGACGGGAAATCCTGTGTCACAAACCTACTGGAGTTCTATGACATGGTGACAGCAGTAAGACAAGAGAGAGAGGGGTGGGTGGATTGCATTTTCTTGGACTGCAAGAAGGCGTTTGACACAGTTCCACACAAGAGATTGGTGCAAAAACTGGAGGACCAAGCAGGGATAACAGGGAAGGCACTACAATGGATCAGGGAATACTTGTCAGGAAGACAGCAGCGAGTCATGGTACGTGGCGAAATGTCAGAGTGGGCACCTGTGACCAGCGGGGTCCCGCAGGGGTCAGTCCTAGGACCAGTGCTGTTTCTGGTATTTGTGAATGACATGACGGAAGGAATAGACTCTGAGGTGTCCCTGTTTGCAGATGACGTGAAGTTGATGAGAAGAATACACTCGATCGAAGACCAGGCAGAACTACAAAGGGATCTGGACAGGCTGCAGACCTGGTCCAGCAATTGGCTCCTGGAGTTCAATCCCACCAAGTGCAAAGTCATGAAGATTGGGGAAGGGCAAAGAAGGCCGCAGACGGAGTACAGTCTAGGGGGTCAGAGACTACAAACCTCACTCAAGGAAAAAGATCTTGGGGTGAGTATAACACCAGGCACGAGGAGAGGTTAAGGGAAATCAACCTGACGACACTGGAGGACAGGAGAGATAGGGGGGACATGATAATGACATACAAAATACTGAGAGGAATTGACAAGGTGGACAAAGACAGGATGTTCCAGAGATTGGACACAGTAACAAGGGGACACAGTTGGAAGCTAAAGACACAGATGAATCACAGGGATGTTAGGAAGTATTTCTTCAACCACAGAGTAGTCAGTAAGTGGAATAGTTTGGGAAGCGATGTAGTGGAGGCAGGATCCATACATAGCTTTAAGCAGAGGTATGATAAAGCTCACGGCTCAGGGAGAGTGACCTAGTAGCGATCAGTGAAGAGGCGGGGCCAGGAGCTCGGACTCGACCCCCGCAACCTCAACTAGGTGAGTACAACTAGGTGAGTACATGTAGACCGCCTGTACTGTCTGCACAGTCAGCCCATGCTGTCTGCCAGCTTAGTTCATATTTTGTGCCATGCTGGTGCTGCCACCTATAGGCCTTGCCACTTCAGTATGCCCAGACTTGCCTCTCTCTCACTCACACAGCTGCCTAGCAGCAAGACACAAGGCCTCCCAGCTCTCTCTTGTGGGATGGCCCTGCCTGGGCCATGGGCACAAACACACAAGCCTGTGTACCCACCACGACTTAACAATAAAGTAAGAAGCCTCCAAAGACGTATCATTTACTCCCCGCTACCAGCCTACCAAACAAACCCATTAAACATTGGTAGCAGCGGTGGTTGCAGCAGTTGTTTGCCCTGAGAGAGGAAGGAAGAGGTATGAAGTCAACTTCACTTCATCATCCTACACAAGAAGCATCCATCTCTCAACAAGTTATCCTGATGTCGTGTCTGCACTTTTGAGCATCCAGACACAGGTACAAGCAGGATCCAGCCGAAATTTGCCGAAATTCTCCGAGAATTGTAAGTGACCCCACGCTACAGTGTCCCACGCTACAGTGTCCCACGCTGTTTCTCAAGTCACGTGTTCAGTGTCACTTGTATGTTGCTGTTGTTGTTGTTCAGCTCAGCACAGCTGTTTCAGCAAGCCAGAGGTGAGTTTTGTAGTGATTTCTGCGTCCAGTGTGAGTTCTCCACGTGTTTGTGGGTGGGGGAGGAGGAGAGGAAGTGGCTGTTCCTCACCTTGCCCATGCTCGTCCTACTCACGCTCACCCGTCTACCATACACCACTCACCACTGCCCCACTCCCTCTGCTGTGTTTTCTGCTGTTTTTCGTGTGAATTCATTGCCAGAACTGTGTATCCGAGTGCCCGAGGCCACTCGAAGCTACGTGGATCAGCATGCCACGTAGATCACGATGCCACATGAGAGTGGGCGATGTCACGTGTATCTACAAGCCATGTGAGTTACCAGATGTCCCAGGCCACATGCTGTGGTCTGCTGCCCGCATCACATTGACGTCACCGACGATGCTGCCCGACTTCATGACGTCACGATGTCTGCTGACGTCACCTCACGATGTCTGCCTGACGTCACCTCGAGATGTCTGCTGACGTCACAGCGCTGCTGACGTCACCTCGCGACATCACGCCTGACATCACATGATGTCACCATTGAGTGTTCAGTAATTATTTCAGTATTGTTGAGAAGATTGAGAGAAAATATATGTCGTGTGTTAATTAATTCCTCTCAGTCAGTGTTCTCACATGTTTGTGTACCGTATGTACCGCGGTGTGTTTAAAGTTCCGTGTGTCCAGTGAGGTCTGAGCCAGACCTGAGTAGCACCACTGTGCTAAGTCACCCGATGTGACCAGTGCATTTGACAGCTATCAGACAGCCCCGAGTGACCGAGCCCTCTTGTACAGAAAGCTTTTATGCTCGTCGCTCGTGATGTTCTGCAGAATCGTACCTGCTACGATTCCCATCGAGATTTGTTTCACTTCACCTCCAGACCTTCAGAATGCAGTTATATGTAGAGAAACAAGTCTGGGGACGCTTAGACTAACCTCTGCTATAACTCCAACTGCCGAGAGGATGACACGCTGTGTCAGCCTCGTGTCACAAGCTTCAGTGAGCAGCTTGCACAAAGAAGATGTCACTTTGACTGCTAGCTCTCTCACTGCAGTCTGGTGTATGATGTTACGACTCCTAGATGTTTCGCCCAGTCGTCTCTGCCACGACTCGCTCCACAACTCGCTCCACGCTCGCCGGCAGTGACAGCCCAGCGACAGTACCAGTCGAGAAGTGTCCTCCTGAGTCGCTTGCCAGAAGTCCTGCCCAGTTGCCGAGTTTTGTCGAGGCCTCACTCGAGGGCACCAGCATGTCGTGCCCCAGGTTAAGTAAAAACCTGCAGCGACTCCTACGATGACTGCTTCACCGTTCCAGAGGAGACCGTACCCTGTTACGTCACAGCTCAGCCGCAGCGATGTCTCCCGTGTTGCAGTATCTGTCCAGACGCAGGAAGGCGTGCAGTGATGCCCTTCGACGCTCACTGCCTATGACCACGAGGTTTAGCACATCCCACATGTTTTTTCTTCCCTCCCTGTAGGAAGTTTTTTTTTCCATGTCCATATGTATATATATGTTTTTATTTTGTGTTCTGTGCCCTGTTCCTACGAGAGAGAGACCGAGTTCCTTTTACCACCAGTATTGTCGCGTCGGGACGACGCGCGGTAGGTGGCCGAGCGTATGTAGACCGCCTGTACTGTCTGCACAGACAGCCCATGCTGTCTGCCAGCTTAGTTCATATTTCGCGCCATGCTGGTGCTGCCACCTATAGGCCTTGCCACTTCAGTATGCCCAGACTTGCCTCTCTCTCACTCAAACAGCGGCCTAGCAGCAACACACAAGGGCTCCCAGCTCTCTCTCATGGGATGGCCCTGCCCGGGCCATGGGCACAAACACACAAGCCTGTGTACCCACCACTACTTAACAATAAACAAAGAAGCCTCCGAAGACATATCATTTACTCCCCGCTACCATACTACCAAATAAACCCATTAAACACACACACACACATACACACACACACCACACACACACACACACACACACACACACATACACACACACACACACACACACACACACATACACATACACACACACACACACATACACACACACAAACACAGGAACCCTCATCATCATTCCAGAGATAAATAGAAAACGTCCCTTCCTTGTCCCCTCCGTGTCTAATCTTACATGTAAAATGCACTTCCATAACGAAAAAAAAAAAAAAAATTTTTTTCATTTCCCAGTTTCAAAAAAATGTGCTGCTTTCTCTGCAGCTGATAGACATGCAACACTTCCAGAGAAAATACACTTTATATATCACTAAGGATTTCCAAACTACACTTACCACGGGTAACGCATGTCCCATTTCCTGTGATAATGTACATGAATATATCTGTATTTTCACGGACGAATTTCATATTATAGTTCCATGGGAAATTCTGTATTTTCATTACCTTTCCGCGGATGATATACGCATGCACATACACTTCAGCTAACGACACACACACACACACAGTAAGACAAGAGAGAGAGTGGGGTGGGTAGATTGCATTTTCTTGGACTATAAGAAGGCGTTTGACAAAGTTCCACACAAGAGATTAGTGCAAAACCTGGAGGACCAGGCAGGGATAACAGGGAAGGCACTACAATGGATCAGGGAATACCTGTCAGGAAGACAACAGCGAGTCATGGTACGTAGCGAGGTGTTAGAGTGGGCGCCTGTGACGAGTGGGGTGTCACAGGGGTCAGTCCTAGGACCGGTGCTTTTTCTGGTATTTGTGACCGGCATGACGGAAGGAGTAGACTCCGAAGTATCCCTGTTTACAGATGATGTAACGTTAATGAGAATTCAATCGGACGAGGACCAGGCAGAACCACAAAGGAATCTTGACAGGCTGCAGGCCTGGTCCAGCAACTGGCTCCTGGAGTTCAACCTCACCAAGTGCAAAGTCATGAAGATTGGGGAAGGAAAAGGATCTTGGGGTGAATATAACACTGGGCACATATGAGGCGCACATCAACCGAATAACTGCTAGAGCATACGGGAGCCTAGGAAACCTGAGAACAGCATTCCGACATCTTAATTAGGTATCATTCACGACCCTAGATACTGTATACATTAGGCCCATGTTGGAGTATGAAGCACCAGTTTGAAACCCACACCTAGCCAAGCATGTAAGGAAGCTAGAGAAAGTGCAAAGGTTTGCAAAAAGACTAGTACCGGAGTTGAGAGGTATGTCGTACGAGGAGAGGTTAAGGGAAATCGACCTGACGACACTGGAAGACAGGAGAGATAGGGAATATATGATAATGACATATAAAATACTGAGAGGAATCGACAAGGTGGACAGAGACAGGGTGTTCCAGAGATGGGACACAACAACAACAAGGGGTCACAGTTGGAAGTTGAAGACTCAGATGAATTACAGGGATGTTAGGACGTATTTCTTCAGTCACAGAGTTGTCAGGAAGTGGAATAGTCTGGCAAGTGATGTAGTGGAGGCAGCATCCATACATAACTTTAAGAGATATGATATAGCTCATGGAGCGGAAAGATGACATTGTAGCGCCAGTGAAGAGGCGGGCCAGGAGCTGTGACTCGGCCCCTGCAACCACAACTAGGTGGGTACACACACACCGTGTACGTTAGGCCCATATTGGAGTATGCGGCACCAGTTTGGAACCCACACCTAGCCAAGCACGTGAAGAAACTAGAGAAAGTGCAAAGGTTTGCAACAAGACTAGTCCCAGAGCTAAGAGGTATGTCCTACGAGGAGAGGTTAAGGGAAATCAACCTGACGACACTGGAGGACAGGAGAGATAGGGGGGACATGATAACGACATACAAAATACTGAGAGGAATTGACAAGGTGGACAAAGACAGGATGTTCCAGAGATTGGACACAGTAACAAGGGGACACAGTTGGAAGCTGAAGACACAGATGAATCACAGGGATGTTAGGAAGTATTTCTTCAGCCACAGAGTAGTCAGTAAGTGGAATAGTTTGGGAAGCGATGTAGTGGAGGCAGGATCCATACATAGCTTTAAGCAGAGGTATGATAAAGCACACGGCTCTGGGAGAGTGACCTAGTAGCGATCAGTGAAGAGGCGGGGCCAGGAGCTCGGAATCGACCCCCGCAACCTCAACTAGGTGAGTACACACACACACACACACACACACACACGTACTCATATACAACAGGCCTAGTGTCTAATCGACATGTGCCTAGGACAAAATGGTAACTAACAACACAACACACACAGCACACCCACCACGCACGCACACACACAAACATATACACACACACACACACACACACACACACACACACACAAATATACACACACACACTCACACATACATACACATACACACACACACACACACACACTGGAAGGACTCTGGGGGGACAGACCAGATGGGGACACCAACAAGGAATACACCAACAAGTGTTGGACGACATACATACAGATGAGGAGGAGGTGAAGAAACTGCTAAGGGACATCGATACCTCAAAGGCAATGGGACCGGACAACATCTCTCCGTGGGTCCTTAGAGAGGGAGCAGATAGGTTGTGCGTACCACTTACCACAATCTTCAACACATCCCTGGAAACTGGGCAACTACCTGAGGTATGGAAGACGGCAAATGTAGTTCCCATTTTCAAAAAAGGAGACAGAAAAGAGGCACTAAACTATAGACCTGTGTCACTGACGTGTATAGTATGCAAAATTATGGAGAAGATTATCAGGAGGAGAGTGGTGGAGCACCTGGAACGGAACAGGAGTATAAATGCCAACCAGCACGGATTCACGGAAGGCAAATCCTGTGTCACAAACCTTCTGGAGTTTTATGATAAAATAACAGAAGTAAGACAAGAGAGAGAGGGGTGGGTTGATTGCATCTTCTTGGACTGCAAGAAGGCCTTTGACACAGTTCCTCACAAGAGATTAGTGCAGAAGCTAGAGCATCAGGCGCATATAACAGGAAGGGCACTGCAATGGATCAGAGAATACCTGACAGGGAGGCAACAACGAGTCATGGTACGTAATGATGTATCACAGTGGGCACCTGTGACGAGCGGGGTCCCACAGGGGTCGGTCCTAGGACCAGTGCTATTTTTGGTATATGTGAACGACATGACGGAAGGGTTAGACTCAGAAGTGTCCCTGTTTGCAGATGATGTGAAGTTAATGAGGAGAATTAAATCTGATGAGGACCAGGCAGGACTTCAAAGAGACCTGGACAGACTGGACACCTGGTCCAGCAAATGGCTTCTCGAATTTAATCCTGCCAAATGCAAAGTCATGAAGATAGGGGAAGGGCACAGAAGACCACAGACAGAGTATAGGCTAGGTGGCCAAAGACTGCAAACCTCACTCAAGGAGAAAGATCTTGGGGTGAGTATAACACCGAGCATGTCTCCGGAAGCACACATCAATCAGATAACTGCTGCAGCATATGGGCGCCTGGCAAACCTGAGAACAGCATTCCGATACCTTAGTAAGGAATCATTCAAGACACTGTACACCGTGTATGTCAGGCCCATACTGGAGTATGCAGCACCTGTTTGGAACCCGCACTTGATAAAGCACGTCAAGAAACTAGAGAAAGTACAAAGGTTTGCAACAAGGTTAGTTCCAGAGCTAAGGGGAATGTCCTATGAAGAAAGATTAAGGGAAATCGGCCTGACGACACTGGAGGACAGGAGGGTCAGGGGAGACATGATAACGACATATAAAATACTGCGTGGAATAGACAAGGTGGACAAGGACAGGATGTTCCAGGGAGGGGACACAGAAACAAGAGGCCACAATTGGAAGTTGAAGACACAAATGAGTCAGAGAGATAGTAGGAAGTATTTCTTCAGTCATAGAGTTGTAAGGCAGTGGAATAGCCTAGAAAATGACGTAGTGGAGGCAGGAACCATACACAGTTTTAAGACGAGGTTTGATAAAGCTCATGGAGCGGGGAGAGAGAGGGCCTAGTAGCAACCGGTAAAGAGGCGGGGCCAGGAGCTAGGACTCGACCCCTGCAACCACAAATAGGTGAGTACAAATAGGTGAGTACACACACACACACACACACACACACACACACACACACACACACACACACACATACACACACACACACACACACACATACACACATACACACACATACACACACATACACACACATACACACACATACACACACACACACACATACATACACACACATACACACACACATACATACACATACACATACACACACATACATACACACACATACACACACACACAAATATAATAACACAGGCTGCTAATGCAAAGCTAAGAAATAAAAAAAATGTTCTTAGGGAATGTCTTCTAGGAGGCGTTCAAGTTATTTTACGTAACATAAGAAAGACCAGTACTAGAGTACACAGCGCCAGCATGGAACCCCAATATAACCAAGCATAAAGTTAAAATTTTGCAACAAGGATGGTCTCAGAGCTGTTTGAGTTTCATCCAAAAAGCATTATTTTTTTTTTACTGCTAACAATGAAATTCGTGAAGAACAAAAGGCATAATACCGTGACTGGAACAATACACAAATAACCCCACACACACGAGAGAGAAGCTTACGACGACGTTTCAGTCCGACTTCGGCCACTTACAATGTCACACTAACACAAAAAGAGTGAGGGAGCCAGTGTACAAAGGCGAGGGGGACAGGGACGGGACCAAGAGAGGAAGAAAAAGAAGTAGTGGTAATCCTGGTAGTTGAAGCAGTAGTAGAAGTAATAGTGGCAGTAGACAGCAGGACTGAAGCGTCATCGTAAGCTTCTCTCTCCTTTGTGTAATGAAACTCACCTTCCGCTTTTTGGGCCACTGAACCAGCTAGTCTCTCTCAAGACTAAGACTCTCAGTCTTGATGCTGCGGGTTTTTCTTCCTCGCAGTTCTATGTCATCCGCAAATTTTGTCACTTTAAATGCAGTCCCATTTTAAGATCACTTATTAAGCATATTGTGGTAAGATCCCTGAGTGGAGCCCTGCGGCTGACGCTTAGCCAGGAGCAGAATACCGTGAAGTTCACTCTGAGGATATCTGCTGAGAATTATCTACTACTATCTGGCTGACTGTCTCCTTCCTGTCATCAAGTAGATGAGGCAACCCTAATAAAAGCGGGTTATCAATCTCTAAGATTGATAATCCATCCACTTGATCTTTTTCTGTAAAAGTCCATAACCGATTTTCAAATGCGATGTATTATTTTACCTTTGTTACACCGCAGCAATGGCCGCAGTGTAACAGAGGTAAGTAGATGGAAGGCAATGACTACTACTACTACTAAATATTGAGCTCTAGGTGGACACTGGTTAACAATACATCCTGTGTAGTTCTGGAACTTGTGGCAAGTGCCAGTTCCATATATACTAGTAGAAATGTATATATGGAAAGTGTTTATCCAACTGATTCTTAAAAGATTGAATTATATATGAGTAACAGCTGAGGCAGACTTGTGTTCCATGACTCTGTAAAACCAACCCCCTCAAGGAAGGTTCCTTGATGTTGGTGAGGGGCTCTTGATTTAGGGAATTGGATCTGTGCTCCAGTTCCCCGAATTAAGCCTGAATGCCTTCCACATCCCCGCCCCAGGCGCTGTATAATCCTCCCGGTTTAGCGCTTCCCCCTTGATTATAATAATAATAATAATAATAATAATAATGTAAAACCCACACCCACATCTGTGTTAAACCGCTTGCCACGTTGTTTCCTGCCATTATTTTGTGAAATGTAGAGAGATAGAGAGATAGAGAGATAGATAGATAGATAGATAGATAGATAGATAGATATAGATAGATAGATAGATAGATAGATAGATAGATAGATAGATAGAGAGAGAGAGAGAGAGAGAGAGAGAGAGAGAGAGAGAGAGAGAGAATGGGTTGTTATGGTTAATATAACAATTCTGAAAACGATGGAGGCCAGGCTAGAGAGGTACTTCCCAGTTGCACTTAACTGGATTACGCGGGAGATGTGGGGGTCAGCACGGACTTGCAAACTGGTGGGCTATTTGTGCTGCTGATTGGTTCTTCACTCTACCCTCGCACCATCCTTTTTTTTATCCACTCCAATGAGGACTTTGCGAGTACACCACTGGCGGGCTAATACTGACTGATGATTGGCTCTTTTTCTACACTCGCCCTATTTTTTTTCAACAAATCAGGTGATCGCTTTTCAAGTTACGGCATCCGGTATGTGTTGCTGCTTTGCTAACTGGATTTTCACTTTATTCAATTTTGTTTATATCTGTAAGACCAGTATTTCCGAGATATAGGAAGTAATTAGTCTTCCTATAGTTTCCTCTACCATGCAGTATATGCATCAAGGTGTTTATTTCTCAGTGTATATTCACTGTTGGCAACCATTTATGGTAACAGACAATGAATATTCCTTTATATTTCTATGAGATATATTCCTTTTCAAGATAATTCTACTTTCTAACCCCACTTACAATGAAGCAGAATTTCTTAACATTATCGTGGTTGTACATGAATGGTATACAACCCGGATGTTCCACACATGTGGAACATCCGGGTATTTGTACAAATAATGATACCCAGATGTTGTCCTTGTGTCTAAATCTTCATTACTGGGGCTCATTCACATCTTTAACCTTATTAGCCCCTTGAGTGTCTATTTTGGTTCTATCCATTTTCAGATCGAGTTTATTTTTTCCTCTTCACAAACGTCAGCCCTTTCAGCTCCGAGACAAGTCTTGTTATGAGCCTCTTGACGATGCTTAGGTTTTTTACATGCTTGATCAGATGTGGAATCCAGGTAGGGGCCAGATGCTCATTGACAGGGCTAACGTATGTCTTTTTTTATTTTTTTTAGAAGTCTGATCGTGTGTTAATTAAGGATCCTGACTGATGTTTAACACTGGCTGTGTCAATACTCCTCACGGTATTCGTTTGTAGAAGAGTTCTTTACCGCAGGTGGATACTCTTAATAAGATAGATTTTTGATGTTTCTGCTGCATGTTGTGTGTACTTACTTATATATGGTTGCAGTAGTCGAGTCATAGCTCCTGGTCCCGCATCGTTGCTGGTCGCTACTAGTACCACTTTCCCAGCTCAAAGAGCCTTATCGTTCCTCTAGTTAAAGCTATGTATGGATCTTGCCTTTACTGTATGTGTATAACTGTATTAATTCACATTCTTTAATGGACTATCTCTGGATGCAAAGGTTTAATCTCAGCTTTTAAACCTTCCTTTCAGAGCGGCTGTTACTGGGTTCAGTCTCTCCTGGCTTCGAGTGCCCTCTTCTACATATTATTAAAGTTGTGTGTGAATCCTCCGTCCACCACTTTGTTGTCTAGGTAATTCCACTTTCTGACCATCCAAAGGCTAAAGAACCATTTCCTAAGACCCCTATAACTAATTTGCATTTTAATCTTTTAACTGTGCCATACGACAGTCCATTCCTGTCCAGCCCATTCAGTTCCAGTGAGAATTTCGTACGTTACGTTCCTTCACTTTTTTACGAGTTAACAGGGAGGGCCCACACACACACACAAGCACACACACACACACACACACACAAGCACACACACACACACACACACACACACACACACACATACACACACACACAAGCGCACACACACACAAGCGCACACACACACACACACACACACACACACACACACACACACACACACACACACACACACACACACACACACACACACACACACACACACACACACACACATGAAAGACAGTAGGCAAGTTAAACCTATTTCTTGTTAAGAGGATCTAACACTAAGAATGAACTCTGATCTATAAAGTGGAATAGGAGCAAGGAAAGAGAAGCCAGGGAACAGCCGTAACAGCAGAACTTTCCAACGGCAAAAATACGTTTTGTCGTGTGATTAAAACTTACAAACTGACATGAGGTTCTGAAACAACAGACTAACAGGGCAAACTGTAACAACGGAAAAACACAGGCTGTTGCAACAGCAGGAAAAACACTCTCTCAACAGTGAAGCAAACTTACATAATACTGTAAAGAACAAATCAATACAAGAGGAAAATGTTGCAAAATACTTGAATAACAACTTAGTTGTGTGGGATGACAGTTATCCCACAGTTATAATTATCCAATACGTAGATCTAGAGAGTGTACAGAGATCCTTTACTGCACGTATAAGTTCTGTCAAGCACCTTAACTACTGGGAACGCTTGGAAGCACTTGACTTGTACTCGTTGGAACGCAGGAGGGAGAGATATATCATAATCTACACTTGGAAAATCTTGGAAGGAATGGTCCCAAATCTGCACACAGAAATCACTCCCTACGAAAGTAAAAGACTGGGCAGGCGATGCAAAATGCCGCCAATAAAAAGTAGGGGCGCCATTGGTACACTAAGAGAAAACACCATAAGTGTCCGGGGCCCAAAACTGTTCAACAGCCTCCCATCAAGCATTAGCGGAATTGCCAATAAACCCCTGGCTGCCTTCAAGAGAGAGCTGGACAGATACCTAAAGTCAGTGCCGGATCAGCCGGGCTGTGGCTCGTACGTCGGACTGCGTGCGGCCAGCAGTAACAGCCTAGTTGATCAGGCCCTGATCCATCGGGAGGCCTGGTCATGGACCGGGCCGCGGGGGCGTTGATCCCCGGAATAACCTCCAGGTAACCTCCAGGAATAACCTCCAGGTAGTTATCCTACCGAAACAGTTATCCCTCCAAGACATAGTTATCCCATCAGAGTTATGCCTCCAAGACATACATGCAGTTGTTCCTCCAAGACAGTTATCTCACCAAGGTTTAGTTAACTCATCATAGGTATCCAACCAACCTTTGGTTATCCCACCAAACAGTTATCCTACCAAGGCATAGTTATCCCACCAAACAGTGATCCTACCAAGGCATAGTTATCCCACGAAGACAAAGTTATCCCACCAAGACAGTTATACCACCAAAACAGTTATATCACCAAGACAGTTATACTACCAAGACAGTTATCCCATCAAGACAGTTATACTACCAAGACAGTTATCCCACCAAGACAGTTATACTACCAAGACAGTTATCCCATCAAGACAGTTATACTACCAAGACAGTTATCCCACCAAGACAGTTATCCCACCAAGACAGTTATCCCACCAAGACAGTTATCCCACCAAGACAGTTATCCCACCAAGACAGTTATCCCACCAAGACAGTTATCCCACCAAGACATACAGTATTATCCAACAATAACAGCAACAACAACAACAACAACAACAACAAGCTGTGACACAAAAATGTTTACCTAGAATTCACAAAGGGAACACAAGTGACTTACAGTATGACTGCCCAGGTCAAGTGACTTACAGTATGACTGCCCAGGTCAAGTGACTTACAGTATGACTGCCCAGGTCAAGTGACTTACAGTATGACTGCCCAGGTCAAGTGACTTACAGTATGACTGCCCAGGTCAAGTGACTTACAGTATGACTGCCCAGGTCAAGTGACTTACAGTATGACTGCCCAGGTCAAGTGACTTACAGTATGACTGCCCAGGTCAAGTGACTTACAGTATGACTGCCCAGGTCAAGTGACTTACAGTATGACTGCCCAGGTCAAGTGACTTACAGTATGACTGCCCAGGTCAAGTGACTTACAGTATGACTGCCCAGGTCAAGTGACTTACAGTATGACTGCCCAGGTCAAGTGACTTACAGTATGACTGCCCAGGTCAAGTGACTTACAGTATGACTGCCCAGGTCAAGTGACTTACAGTATGACTGCCCAGGTCAAGTGACTTACAGTATGACTGCCCAGGTCAAGTGACTTACAGTATGACTGCCCAGGTCAAGTGACTTACAGTATGACTGCCCAGGTCAAGTGACTTACAGTATGACTGCCCAGGTCAAGTGACTTACAGTATGACTGCCCAGGTCAAGTGACTTACAGTATGACTGCCCAGGTCAAGTGACTTACAGTATGACTGCCCAGGTCAACTGACTTACAGTATGACTGCCCAGGTCAACTGACTTACAGTATGACTGCCCAGGTCAACTGACTTACAGTATGACTGCCCAGGTCAACTGACTTACAGTATGACTGCCCAGGTCAACTGACTTACAGTATGACAGCCCAGGTCAAGTGACTTACAGTATGACAGCCCAGGTCAAGTGACTTACAGTATGACTGCCCAGGTCAAGTGACTTACAGTATGACTGCCAAGGTCAACTGACTTACAGTATGACTGCCCAGGTCAAGTGACTTACAGTATGACAGCCCAGGTCAAGTGACTTACAGTATGACAGCCCAAGTCAAGTGACTTACAGTATGGCTGCCCAGGTCAAGTGACTTACAGTATGACAGCCAAGGTCAAGTGACTTACAGTATGACTGCCCAGGTCAAGTGACTTACAGTATGACAGCCCAGGTCAAGTGACTTACAGTATGACAGCCCAGGTCAAGTGACTTACAGTATGACTGCCCAGGTCAAGTGACTTACAGTATGACTGCCCAGGTCAAGTGACTTACAGTATGACAGCCCAGGTCAAGTGACTTACAGTATGACTGCCCAGGTCAAGTGACTTACAGTATGACTGCCCAGGTCAACTGACTTACAGTATGACTGCCCAGGTCAAGTGACTTACAGTATGACTGCCCAGGTCAAGTGACTTACAGTATGACTCCCCAGGTCAAGTGACTTACAGTATGACTGCCCAGGTCAAGTGACTTACAGTATGACAGCCCAGGTCAAGTGACTTACAGTATGACTGCCCAGGTCAAGTGACTTACAGTATGACTGCCCAGGTCAACTGACTTACAGTATGACTGCCCAGGTCAACTGACTTACAGTATGACTGCCCAGGTCAACTGACTTACAGTATGACTGCCCAGGTCAACTGACTTACAATATGACTGCCCAGGTCAACTGACTTACAGTATGACTGCCCAGGTCAAGTGACTTACAGTATGACAGCCCAGACCAAGTGACTTACAGTATGACCGCCCAGGTCAAGTGACTTACAGTATGACTGCCCAGGTCAAGTGACTTACAGTATGACTGTCCAGGTCAAGTGACTTACAGTATGACCGATCAGGTCAAGTGACTTACAGTATGACTGCCCAGGTCAAGTGACTTACAGTATGACTGTCCAGGTCAAGTGACTTACAGTATGACTGCCCAGGTCAAGTGACTTACAGTATGACTGCCCAGGTCAAGTGACTTACAGTATGACTGCCCAGGTCAAGTGACTTACAGTATGACTGCCCAGGTCAAGTGACTTACAGTATGACTGCCCAGGTCAAGTGACTTACAGTATGACTGCCCAGGTCAACTGACTTACAGTATGACTGCCCAGATCAAGTGACTTACAGTATGACTGCCCAGGTCAACTGACTTACAGTATGACTGCCCAGGTCAACTGACTTACAGTATGACTGCCCAGGTCAACTGACTTACAGTATGACTGCCCAGGTCAACTGACTTACAGTATGACTGCCCAGGTCAACTGACTTACAATATGACTGCCCAGGTCAACTGACTTACAGTATGACTGCCCAGGTCAAGTGACTTACAGTATGACAGCCCAGACCAAGCGACTTACAGTATGACCGCCCAGGTCAAGTGACTTACAGTATGACTGCCCAGGTCAAGTGACTTACAGTATGACTGTCCAGGTCAAGTGACTTACAGTATGACCGATCAGGTCAAGTGACTTACAGTATGACTGCCCAGGTCAAGTGACTTACAGTATGACAGCCCAGACCAAGTGACTTACAGTATGACCGCCCAGGTCAAGTGACTTACAGTATGACTGCCCAGGTCAAGTGACTTACAGTATGACTGTCCAGGTCAAGTGACTTACAGTATGACCGATCAGGTCAAGTGACTTACAGTATGACTGCCCAGGTCAAGTGACTTACAGTATGACTGTCCAGGTCAAGTGACTTACAGTATGAATGCCCAGGTCAAGTGACTTACAGTATGACAGCCCAGGTCAAGTGACTTACAGTATGACAGCCCAGGTCAAGTGACTTACAGTATGACAGCCCAGGTCAAGTGACTTACAGTATGACAGCCCAGGTCAAGTGACTTACAGTATGACAACCCAGGTCAAGTGACTTACAGTATGACAGCCCAGGTCAAGTGACTTACAGTATGACAGCCCAGGTCAAGTGACTTACAGTATGACTGCCCAGGTCAAGTGACTTACAGTATGAACGCCCTTCAGTATTATTGTGTAGCCGAGACTACTGACTTATATTTAATTAAAAAAAATAAAATTAATATATTGTAACGCATTAATATATATTTTTCAAGCGTCCTGCTCGCCAGATAGGAACAACAAACCAGAATTAATCGATTTATATAAATCAATACGACAAACATTTTTAAATATCTTTCACACATATATATTTACAAATCGTTAAACTACAGGGGACCTAAGAATTTTTTTTACCTCATATTGTATCACATTTCTTGAAAAGGTCAACTAGCATTGATCCTTCTGTGCAATCTATTGTGGAAGTTGTAACTTCCCTCCCATACCCAGAGTCGATCCCTCGCCAGAGTCCGTTGGTGATAATAGGCAATTCACCTGGTGTCTCCCCCCTGCTTTCAACTCGTCCCATTAAACCAGCCACCCAGAGTTAAACTGGTTTACAAAACGATCACTGAGTTAAACGTTCCCTCACAGGCACACCAAAACCTCAGAGACATTGCACAAGTCTGCAGTTTCTCGACTCACTGAGGTAATCGTTTAGAAGGTTTTTCTTCGAGCGATTTCGTCCTTAATCTTTGTCGTGGTGGCTGTGGAACTTTCTTGCTAGAGAAGGCAGGAATTGAGGTTTCTTGTGAGGCTGAACTCGCTGCTGCAGCGCCACACGCCCAGAAATGTGCCGAGACCCGACTCAGCGGACAACCAAAGGTGGGGACCCGACGGAAATAATGTCGGGAATGCGGGATGTTTGTGGTGTGTCGGGGTGAGGAAGCAGTGTGTTGGTGGTGGTGGTGGTGGTGGTGGTGGTGGTGGTGGTGGTGGTGGTGGTGGTGGTGGTGGTGGTGGTGGTGGTGGTAGCGGTGGAATCGTTGATAGTGGTGGTGGTGATGGTGCCGGTGTTATTAGGAACGTTGGTAGTGGTTGTGGTGGGAGTACATAAACACATCACAAATATAAGCAAAAGAATGCATATACCTACACACACACACACACACACACACACACACACAGATAGGGGAACTATGATAACGACATATAAAATACTGAGAGGAATCATCAAGGTGGACAGAGACAGGATGTTCCAGAGATGGGACACAACAACAAGGGGTCACAGTTGGAAGCTTAAGACTCAAATGAATCACAGGGATGTTAGGAAGTATTTCTTCAGTCACAGAGTTGTCATCAAGTGGAATAGTCTGGGAGGTGATGTAGTGGACGCAGGATCTATACATAGCTTTAAAAAGAGGTATGATAAAGCTCATGGAGCGGGAAGAGTGACCGAGTAGCGGCCAGTGAAGAGGCGGGGCAAGAAGCTGTGGCTCGAACCCTGCAACCACAACTAGGTGAGCACACACACACACACACACACACACACACACACACACACACACACACACACACACACACATTTAACACACAAACTACATCTGAATTATGAAAATGGTCTCTATATTAAAACCATAAATCGAGAATAATTCTGCAATATAGGATCAGGTACGACTCATGACATGTATGTTTATATCACAGCAGTAATGAAGCGCTACCGCCCGACATAATAGGCTCGATAAACTGGGTTCCAATGTATATAGATAACGTATAGAGATCATGTGTATGGGTAATGTATATGGATAATGTATATAATGTACCTAGATAAAAGAAATGTGTTCCATATTTTTGGTTTTGCAAATGTTGCTAAACTCTTATGGACCCTACAGCACCTGAATAAAGAATGGTTAGCAGGTTTGACCCGAGGAAGAGGGCAGATTCAGTTCCTTATATCAACAGCTCTTCGCCAGCAGGTTTTAAAAATGTATGCAATAGGTAATAGGTTGTTGAGAGCTGTAAAGACGTTTTATGAAGAAAGTGAGACTCAGGTTAGAATGTGTAGGCATGAAGAATGTTATCTTGGACTAGAATGTGAGAGCATCAAGAAATGCGAAGGTGAAGTTAAGTGGTGTAGGTATGAAGGAGAAAGTTTTACTGTGGACGAAATAAACAAGAATGCGTGTCATTGTGACGTCGGTTAATGTGTTTAAGGGAGGGGATGTAAGACAAGTGAATGTTATCATGTTGAGTCGTGGACGCTTCGAGTCGAGATTCACAGAGTCTACCAACGCTCAGGTACCTAATTACTGTTAGGACGCAGGGACAGCAGGTGCTCGAATGAAGCATTCGAGCAAAATACGTTCCCGTGAAAGAATTTGCTTGGACTTCCTCCTCTTTTATGCAGCAGCACTGCAAGCACTGTGTTGACTGTAACACAAATGGCCTAGAGCTATCGTTCAGCTTCCCCCGTGGTTACTTTGCATCTCGTATCTCTTCTTCACGATTACTGCAATATATATATATATAATATATATATATATATATATATATATATATATATATATATATATATATATATATATATATATATATAATATATTTATAGGTAGTAGGTTGGTAGACAGCAACCACCCAGGGAGGTGCTACCGTCCTGCCAGGTGACTGTGAAACAGAAACCTGTAATTGTTTTACATGATGGTAGGACTGCTGATGTCTTTTTTGTCTCATAAACACGCTGGATAACAGGTATATCTTGCTATTATTACTTACACTTAGGTCACACTACACAGACACGCACATGCATATACATACACACATCTAGGTTTTTTTTCTTTTTCTTAATAGCTCTTGTTCTTGTTAATTTCTTCTATAGTCCATGGGTAAGTGGAAAAGAATCTTTCCTCCGTAAGCCATGTGTGTCGTATGAGGCGACTAAAATGCCGGGAGCAATGGGCTAGTAACCCCTTCTCCTGTACACATTTACTAAAAAGGAGAAGAAAAACTTTATAAAACTAGGATGCTTGAATGTGCGTGGATGTAGTGCAGATGACAAGAAAGAGATGATTGCTGATGTTATGAATGAAAAAAAGTTGGATGTCCTGGCCCTAAGCGAAACAAAGCTGAAAGGGGTAGGCGAGTTTCAGTGGGAGAAATAAATGGGATTAAGTCAGGAGTATCTGAGAGAGTAACAGCTAATGAAGGGGTAGCAATAATGTTGAAGGGTCAGTTATGGAAGGAGAAGAGGGAATATAAATGTGTAAATTCAAGGATTATGTGGATTAAAATAAGGGTCGGATGCGAAAAGTGGGTCATAATAAGTGCGTATGCACCTGGAGAAGAGAGGAGTGTAGAGAAGAGAAGGAGAGATTTTGGGTGATGTTAGGCGAATGTATAGGAACCTTTGAACCTAGTGAGAGAGTAATTGTGGTAGGGGACCTAAATGCTAAAGTAGGAGAAACATTTAGAGAGGGTGTGGTAGGTAAGTTTGGGGTGCCAGGTGTAAATGATAATGGGAGCCCTTTGATTGAATTTTGTATAGAAAGAGCTTTAGTTATAGGTAATACATATTTTCAGATAAAAAGGATAAATAAGTATACAAGATATGATGTAGGGTGTAATGACAGCAGTTTGTTGGGCTACGTATTGGTAGACTTCAGGATGTACATGTTATAGAGTGGCCACAGATATATCAGATCACTTTTAAGTTGTAGCTACAGTGAGAGTAAAAGGCAGATGGGATACAAGGAAAATAGAAGCAGCAAGTAAGAGAGAGGTGAAGGTGTATAAAGTAAAAGAGGAGGCAGTTAGGGTAAGATATAAACAACTATTGGAGGATAGATGGGCTAGTGAGAGCATAGGCAATGGGGTCGAAGATATATGGGGTAGGTTTAAGAATGTAGTGTTAGAGTGTTCAGCAGAAGTTTGTGGTTACAGGAAAGTGGGTGCGGGAGGGAAGAAGAGCGATTGGTGGAATGATGATGTAAAGAGAGTAGTACAGGAGAAAACATTAGCATATGAGAGGTTTTTACAAAGTAGAAGTGATGCAAGGAGGGAAGAGTACATGGAGAGAAAAAGAGAGGTTAAGAGAGTGGTGAAGCAGTATAAAAAGAGAGCAAATGAGAGAATGGGTGAGATGTTTTCAACAAATTTTGTTGAAAATAAGAAAAATGTTTTGGAGTGAGATTAATAAGCTGAGAAAGCCTAGGAAGCAAATGGATCTGACAGTTAAAAATAGAAGAGGAGAGTTATTAAATGGAGAGTTAGAGGTATCGGGAAGATGGAGGGAATATTTTTTAAATTGTTAAATGTTGATGAAGATAGGGAAGCTGTGATTTCGTGTTTAGACCAAGGAGGAATAACATCTTGTAGGAGTGAGGAAGAGCCAGGTGTGAGTGTAGGGGAAGTTCGTGAGGCAGTGGGTAGAATGAAAGGGGGTAAGGCAGCTGGGATTGATGGCATAAAGATAGAAATGTTAAAAGCAGGTGGGGATATAGTTTTGGAGTGGTTGGTGCTTTTATTTAATAAATGTATGGAAGAGGGTAAGGTACCTAGGGATTGGCAGAGAGCATGTATAGTTCCCTTGTATAAAGGCAAAGGGGATAAAAGAGAGTGCAAAAAAATATAGGGAAATAAGTCTGTTGAGTATACCTGGTAAAGTGTATGGTAGAGTTATTATTGAAAGAATTAAGAGTAAGACGGAGAGTAGGATAGCAGATGGACAAGGAGGCTTTAGGAAAAGTAAGGGGTGTGTAGACCAAGGGTTTACAGTGAAACATATAGGTGAACAGTATATACATAAGGCTAAAGAGGTTTTTGAGGAATTTATGGATTTGGAAAAGACGTATGGCAAGGTTGAAAAGGGGGCAATGTGGCAGATGTTGCAGGTGTATGTTATAGGAGGTAGGTTACTAAAAGCAGTGAAGAGTTTTTACGAGGATAGTGAGGCTCAGGTTAGAGTATGTAGGAGAGAGGGAGATTATTTCCCAGTAAAAGTACGCCTTAGACAAGGATGTGTGGTGTCAACGTGGTTGTTCAATATATTTATAGATGGGGTTGTAAGAGAAGTGAATGCGAGGGTCTTGGCAAGAGGTGTGGAGTTAAAAGATAAAGAATCAAACACAAAGTGGGAGTTGTCACAGTTGTTCTTTGCTGATGGCACTGTGCTTTTGGGAGATTCTGAAGAGAAGTTGCAGAGATTGGTGGATGAATTTGGTAATGTAAAAGAAGAAAATTAAAAGTGAATAGAGGAAAGAACAAGGTGATGAGGATAACAAAAAGATTAGGTGACGAAAGATTGGATATCAGATTGGAGGGAGAGAGTATGAGGGAGGTGAATGTATTCAGATATTTAGGAGTGGACGTGTCAGCAGATAGGTCTATGAAGGATAAGATGAATCATAGAACTGATGAGGGGAAAAGGGTGAGTGGTGCACTTAGGAGTCTGTGGAGACGAAGAACTTTGTCCGTGGAAGCAAAGAGGGGAATGTATGAGGGTATAGTTATACCACCACTCTTATATGGGTGTGAAGCATAAGTGATGAATGTTGCAATGAGGAGAAGGCTGGAGGCAGTGGAGATGTCATGTCTGAGGGCAATGTGTGGTGTGAATATAATGCAGAGAATTCGTGGTTCGGACATTAGGAGGAGATGCGGGATTACCAAAACTATTTTCCAGAGGGCTGAGGAGGGGTTGTTGAAGTAGTTAGAACATGTAGAGAGAGTGGAACGAAACAGAATGACTTTGAGAGTGTATAAATCTGTAGTGGAGGGAAGGCGGGGTAGCGGTCGATCTAGGAAAGGTAGGGGGTAGAGGAGGATAAAGGAGGTTTTGTGAATGAAGGACTTGGACTTCCAGCAAGCATGCGTGAGCATATTTGATGGGAGTGAATGGAGACATATGGTTTTTAATACTTGACGTGCTGTTGGAGTATGAGAAAAGTAACATTTATGAAGGGATTCAAGAAAACCGGCAGGCCGGACTTGAGTTCTGGAGATGGGAAGTACAGTGTCTGAACTCTGAAGGACAGGTGTCAATGCAGTTTTATAAATGTAGTGTAAAGCACCCCTCTGGCAAGACAGTGATGGAGTGAATGATGATGAAAATTTTTCTTTTTCGGGACACCCTGCCTTGGTGGGAATCGGCCGACGTGTTAATAATATTATATATATAACCTTTTGTACCATGTTATGTAATAAAATATACCTATTGGTAAAAAAGAATGAAAAGACGGGGTAGTAGGGGAACTGGAATATTTAAACGGCTTCAGGAAGAAATCTAAATATTCTTCCTTGAAGCCTTTTTATCCACTTCTCCGAGGCTATGGGTCCCACAATTTACACCAGAGGTGGACCCCATCTATATATATATATATATATATATATATATATATATATATATATATTATTTTTTTTTTTTTATTATCACACCGGCCGATTCCCACCAAGGCAGGGTGGCCCGAAAAAGAAAAACTTTCACCATCATTCACTCCATCACTGTCTTGCCAGAAGGGTGCTTTACACTACAGTTTTTAAACTGCAACATTAACACCCCTCCTTCAGAGTGCAGGCACTGTACTTCCCATCTCCAGGACTCAAGTCCGGCCTGCCGGTTTCCCTGAATCCCTTCATAAATGTTACTTTGCTCACACTCCAACAGCACGTCAAGTATTAAAAACCATTTGTCTCCATTCACTCCTATCAAACACGCTCACGCATGCCTGCTGGAAGTCCAAGCCCCTCGCACACAAAACCTCCTTTACCCCCTCCCTCCAACCCTTCCTAGGCCGACCCCTACCCCGCCTTCCTTCCACTACAGACTGATACACTCTTGAAGTCATTCTGTTTCGCTCCATTCTCTCTACATGTCCGAACCACCTCAACAACCCTTCCTCAGCCCTCTGGACAACAGTTTTGGTAATCCCGCACCTCCTCCTAACTTCCAAACTACGAATTCTCTGCATTATATTCACACCACACATTGCCCTCAGACATGACATCTCCACTGCCTCCAGCCTTCTCCTCGCTGCAACATTCATCACCCACGCTTCACACCCATATAAGAGCGTTGGTAAAACTATACTCTCATACATTCCCCTCTTTGCCTCCAAGGACAAAGTTCTTTGTCTCCACAGACTCCTAAGTGCACCACTCACTCTTTTTCCCTCATCAATTCTATGATTCACCTCATCTTTCATAGACCCATCTGCTGACACGTCCACTCCCAAATATCTGAATACGTTCACCTCCTCCATACTCTCTCCCTCCAATCTGATATTCAATCTTTCATCACCTAATCTTTTTGTTATCCTCATAACCTTACTCTTTCCTGTATTCACCTTTAATTTTCTTCTTTTGCACACCCTACCAAATTCATCCACCAATCTCTGCAACTTCTCTTCAGAATCTCCCAAGAGCACAGTGTCATCAGCAAAGAGCAGCTGTGACAACTCCCACTTTGTGTGTGATTCTTTATCTTTTAACTCCACGCCTCTTGCCAAGACCCTCGCATTTACTTCTCTTACAACCCCATCTATAAATATATTAAACAACCACGGTGACATCACACATCCTTGTCTAAGGCCTACTTTTACTGGGAAAAAATTTCCCTCTTTCCTACATACTCTAACTTGAGCCTCACTATCCTCGTAAAAACTCTTCACTGCTTTCAGTAACCTACCTCCTACACCATACACTTGCAACATCTGCCACATTGCCCCCCTATCCACCCTGTCATACGCCTTTTCCAAATCCATAAATGCCACAAAGACCTCTTTAGCCTTATCTAAATACTGTTCACTTATATGTTTCACTGTAAACACCTGGTCCACACACCCCCTACCTTTCCTAAAGCCTCCTTGTTCATCTGCTATCCTATTCTCCGTCTTACTCTTAATTCTTTCAATTTTAACTCTACCATACACTTTACCAGGTACACTCAACAGACTTATCCCCCTATAATTTTTGCACTCTCTTTTATCCCCTTTGCCTTTATACAAAGGAACTATGCATGCTCTCTGCCAATCCCTAGGTACCTTACCTTCTTCCATACATTTATTAAATAATTGCACCAACCACTCCAAAACTATATCCCCACCTGCTTTTAACATTTCTATCTTTATCCCATCAATCCCGGCTGCCTTACCCCCTTTCATTTTACCTACTGCCTCACGAACTTCCCCCACACTCACAACTGGCTCCTCCTCACTCCCACAAGATGTTACTCCTCCCCGCCCTATACACGAAATCACAGCTTCCCTATCTTCATCAACATTTAACAATTCCTCAAAATATTCCTTCCATCTTCCCAATACCTCTAACTCTCCATTTAATAACTCTCCTCTCCTATTTTTAACTGACAAATCCATTTGTTCTCTAGGCTTTCTTAACTTGTTAATCTCACTCCAAAACTTTTTCTTATTTTCAACAAAATTTGTTGATAACATCTCACCCACTCTCTCATTTGCTCTCTTTTTACATTGCTTCACCACTCTCTTAACTTCTCTCTTTTTCTCCATATACTCTTCCCTCCTTGCATCACTTCTACTTTGTAAAAACTTCTCATATGATAACTTTTTCTCTATATATATATATATATATATATATATATATATATTTATATACACTTTTTGTATTTTTGTGAATGTTTTGTCAATGTATTTTGTCTTTAAATAAAATATACATTAAATATAGGGGGTGGTAGGAGAAAATTCTCAAACAGCTTCAGGGAGAACCTTGAGTTTTCCCTGAAGCAAGTTTATTCTTTTCTCTGAGGATGAGGGTCCCTAGGACAGTTCTAGGGGTGGTACCTATAATATATATATATATATATATATATATATATATATATATATATATATATATATATATATATACATATATATATATATATATATATATATATATATATATATATATATATATATATACACACACACACACACACACACACACCTTATGTTACTTTCTACATCGCTGTCCCTCCCCATCACTGTTTTTTTCCTCATCTTTCCCCTGCCCCCAATCATCGTTCTTCTCTCCCAGCTCAAGTTGACACTTTTAACACCTTGTATGAGCTTTATCCTGCGTGATGGAATATGACAGGGAAACAGTTTTTGTTCCCACTGTGTAACTATCATATAGAATAGGGCAGCAACAGTACATTGTTGATTTATCCAGTTTGGCTAAATAAATAAAAAAAAACGAATACACCCCCTCCCATCGCTGCTATCCCTCTCACATCCCTTACTCAGTCCATCCTATCCCAGCCCCAGGGGAAACGGTACCAAACTAGCTATCAAGCCTTGCCTCTGAATGAAGCCAAATTGAGTGCACAACTTGCCTGATTCAATCGCCTCAGCTTCTTCCAACTAATTGAGAGTTTACAAATTCATTTCCCTTTTACTCCTCTAAATGGACGGAGTTGCTGCTGCTGCTGCCGCACATGTGGATCCGGATCCGAATGCAAAAGTGCCTTCGGATCTCATTACAGTTCCCTCCCGACCCCCTTCAACGGGATGCCTTCATGCAGGAAGTGGAGTTCCCCATCTCCTTCCTTGGATCAAACTTAATCACCTCCCATTTCAGAGGACAGCTATATGACCCCATACGGGTTTAGTGCTCCTTCCCTCTATCGCAATCCTCAGGCGCCCACGGCACCCATAAAAGGGGATTCTCGATCCTTATAAAATCGCAGGCAACACCCGCTGCAGTCGTGTAATGGTGTTCGATAAAATGGGTTTCAAGAATTCAAATATTCAGCGATATTTGATGACTGTGGTGTTCAACAGTATGTTCAAGGACTTGAAGTGGTGCGGTTGTGAGGTTCAACGTTGTTCACCCCTCGGTCACCATATGGAGAAGACCCGGGCCGGAAGTACCGGCAAACCTCTAATGAATGAATGAACTCAATGTGGGGGGAGGGGGGAGACTTGATGCCAGGGTAGGGATCTTTAGTCATGGATTAAAACGGAATACTGGAAAAACTTGGGAGTTCTGGTTAGCAGGAATTCAAAGCCAAGAAAACAGTAGATAAGTAGATTGCATACAAACATCTATACATCATCTATGTCCCAAGGTTACACTTCAACTTTATAAATAGTTGGTAAAGCCTCTTTTAAATTATGCTGCTCCAGTCTGGTCGAGAGAAGAATGAGGTTAATCTCCTACGAAGACAAACTTAAGGCTCTGAACTTGCTCGCTCGGGAATGGAGTAGAATTAGGTAAAAGGGTGGGGAGGAAAATATGACTGAAGTGTACAAATGAAAAAAAAATAAACAAAAGGATATAAACAAGTTCGGGAAAATATTTAAGCAAGACAGGACTCGAAGCAATGTATTCGAGTTACAAAAAATAGATTTAGAAAGGGTATAGGAAAACACTGGTTTGGCAGCAGAGTTGCATTATCACTGAAATGAGTACGTTGAGCATCTTTAGAACTAGACGGGACAGATACGTAAGTGGGAGTGGGACGCCCTAACATGCACCACTAGGTAAACAAAGATACATGCAGGACTAGGTTATATATTGAGGAAACGTTTCACTCACTGTAGATCATCTCTCTCTTTATCTCTCTCTCTCTCTTGCACTCACACTTCTCCAATTATACACACTTGCACTTCTCTTATCACATATATTCGCATCCTCTTTTTTCCTCAACCTTCTCTGCTTCTTCTCCTCTCCTTCCCTTCCTTCCGGACCTTCACAATTCTCTAATCTACTTATATTCTCCTGATCCCTTTCTCCTTCCCTCATCCTCTTCTCTACACTTCCTCCCTCTACCTCTCTCCTTATATCCTTCTTCCTCCCTATCTTCCTTTTCCTCAACACCTTCCCATCCGCATTTCTTCTCTCCACCTTCATCTTTATCAATTTTCCATCTCTACTTCCCTCCCCACCTCCACTTTCCACTTTTCATTTCCGTCCCACCACCTTCCCTTCTTTCCAACCCTACCTCGCAGCTCAGTGGTACAGATCTCAGCTCACAACAGAAAAAGACCGGAGTTGAATCCTGGGCGCGGCGGAACGTATAGGCAAGTCTCTCAAGACTTCCTGGTCACCTGGAGATATATAGGTACCTGGGAGTGAGTGCAGGGTTGTGGGTCGCATCCTGGGAAAAGACTTAAAAAACAGATCCTCCCCCGTCGGAAATAAGCCACACTGCTGGGTTTCCTCAGGTTATCTGGGCCTTATTTCAGAATAACATCTTATTATTCTGCCTCCCTTCCTTCAAATTTATCGTTACCTCCCCTCTACACCATCTTCCTTCACCACCCCTTTACACCATCTTCCCTCACCTCCCCTCTATACCATCTTCCGTCACCTTCCCTCTATACCATCTTCCGTCACCTTCCCTCTATGCCATCTTCCCTCACCTCTCTTGTACAGCATCTCCCCTTACCACCCTTCCTCTTTATCTTCTCTCCCCTCTACACCACCTCCCCTCACCCAGGCATCAGGACCACCAGCCTTGCTCAGGTTATAAAACCAAACAAATCCATCGGTCGGAAAGCTGCTTATCTGGCCGCAATAATAACAGCAAGTATGAGGATGCTAGGAAGAGTGGCATGTGCTGAGGTGCAGGGGGTGAGGTGGTGTGTGTGCTGAGGTGCAGGGGGTGAGGTGGTGTGTGTGTGCTGAGGTGCAGGGGGTGAGGTGGTGTGTGTGTGCTGAGGTGCAGGGGGTGAGGTGGTGTGTGCGCTGAGGTGCAGGGGGTGAGGTAGGTGCAGCTGAGGTGCAGGGGGTGAGATGGTGTATGCGCTGAGATGCAGGGGGGATGAAGAGGGAGATAAAAGAATTTGAGATGAGGATGTGGGGGGGAGGGTCGAAGGAGAAGAGGTAAGATGGTATTGTATACCATCTGAACATCGAAGTTCAGAACACCCACTAAACTGCATCATCTCCACCCCTTTCTCAGATTGCAGGCACTGCTATTCCCAACTCCAGGACTCTAAGTCCGGCTAACCAGTTTTCCTTAATCCCTTCATAAATGTTTCCTTGCTTACACTCCAACAGAAAGTTAAGTCATAAAAAAAACACTCGTCTTTTGCATGTCCAAGCCCCTAACATTCAAAACCTCCTTTACCCCCTCTCCCTCCAACCTTTCCTAGGGCGACTCCTATCTCTTGTTCCCTCCATTCCAAAATTATACCCCCTCCTAGTCATCCTACTTTTCTCCATCCACTCAAAATGTTCAAACCACCTCAACGACTCCTCAGCGTTCCGAATAACATTTCTGGTAACTCCACACCTAATTTCCAAACTCTGAATTCTCTGTATAATATTCACACGAAACATCGCCCTCAAACGCATCTCTACTGCCTCCAGCTTCTTCCTCGGTACACCATTCAAAATCCATGTTTCACACCCATACAACAGTGTTGTACCACTATACTCTGGTACAGTCCTTTTATTGCCACCAAAAAGGTGAATATATACATATTTGCACACATTCAGTGGCCAATTTATTAGGTACCCCCTTATAATATTGGGTAGGGCCCTCTTTGCTCCCCAGAACAACCTGAATTCTTCGTGGTATGGATTCAACAAGGTGCTGGAAACATTCCCCAAAGATCTTGGTCCATGTTGATATGATAGCATCACACAGTTGCTGCAGATTTCTCGGCTGCACATTCATGCTGTGAATCTCCCATTCCACCACATACCAGATGTTTATGCCAAAATCTGACCCTACCATCTGCACATAGCAACAGAAATCGCGATTCATCAGACCAGGAAATGTTTTTGCAATCTTCAACTGTCCAGTTTTGGAGAGCCTGTGTCCACTGTAATCTCAGTTTCCTGATTTTAGCTAGCAGAAGTGGAACCCTAGTGTAGTCTTTTGCTGGCGTTTAATTTTAATTAAACCACAGGATAGACACACGCACACACACACACACACACACACACACACACACACACACACACACACACAGAGGATCAGGCACATATAACAGGAAGGACACTGCAATGGATCAGAGAATATCTAACAGGGAGACAACAGCAAGTCATGGTCCGTGATGAGGTATCACAGTGGGCGCCTGTGACGAGCGGGGTCCTACAGGGGTCAGTCCTGGGACCAGTGCTGTTATTGCTATATGTGAACGACATAAAGGAAGGGATAGACTCAGAAGTGTCCCTGTTTGCAGATGATGTGAAGTTAATGAGGATAATTAAATCAGGTGCGGACCAGACAGGTCTACAAAGAGACTTGGACAGGCTGGACGCGTGGTCCAGCAACTGGCTCCAAGAATTTAACCCCACCAAATGCAAAGTCATGAAGATCGGAGAAAGGCAAAGAAGACCGCAGACAGAGTATAGGCTAGGCGGCCAAAGACTGCAAATCTCACTCAAGGAGAAAGATCTAGGGGTGAGTATAATACCGAGTACGTCGCCAGAAGCACACATTAACCAGATATGGGCGCCTGGCATATGGGCGTCTGGCAAACCTGAGAATAGCGTTCCGGTACCTCAGTAAGGAATCGTTCAAGACTTTATACACTGTGTACGTCAGACCCATACTGGAGTACGCAGCACCAGTTTGGAACCCATACTTGGTCAAACATGTCAAGAAATTAGAGAAAGTACAAAGGTTTGCAACAAGGCTGGTTCCAGAGCTAAGGGAAATGTCGTACGAAGAGAGGTTAAATCGGCCTGACGACACTGGAGGACAAGAGGGTCAGGGGAGACATGATAATGACATACAAAATACTGTGTGGAATAGACAAGGTGGACAGAGACAGGATGTTCCAGAGATGGGACACAGAAACAAGGGGTCACAATTGGAAGCTGAAAACTCAGATGAGTCAAAGGGATGCTAGGGAGTATTTCTTCAGCCACAGAGTTGTTAGGAAGTGGAATAGTCTGGCAAGCGATGTAGTGGAGGCAGGAACTATACATAGTTTTAAGACGAGGTATGATAAAGCTCATGGAGCAGGGAGAGGGGGGGGACCCAGTAGCCGTCAGTGAAGAGGCGGGGCCAGGAGCTGAATCTCGACCCCTGCAACCACAATTAGGTGAGTACACACACACACGAAATTATCGTGGCTACATCTCTCAACAGAACTCTGTTGTAAGGCAACATTTGTCTCATTACTAGCGGACGGGAGAATCGAGAATCCATCACTCCTTGCGCTGAACAATCCCCATGGGTTTAGCACTTCACTAAATGCCCCCCAAAAAATTTAGATGATAAGCTTCAGTAGGAGCAGCTCTGCTCAGTAATATTCAGCAGGCTTTTTCTGCTGAGTTACGAGCCTTTGATCCTCCAGGACTTTAATGCGAAAGTCTGCCCTAAAACCACGGTTTCAACACAGGGTATTGAAATGTTAATTATTGTCACACTAAAATGGAAATAATAGAAATGTGTAAAGATATTAACACTGTCGCAAATTTCATATAATAATAATAATAATAATAATAATAATAATAATAATAATAATAATAATCACTGAGGGTTTACATTACTTTTACAAAGCTCTACGCTCTGCTCATAGCGAATAATCCAAGTAAAAGCTCGTTCTGTAATATGTGTATTTAACTATCTGCATGTTGTTTCACAGCGATTCATCTTCAGTGTCAAGTGTCACGTAAATTGCTGAAGTTGGCCATGGTCGTAGCACTGACCACCCAGTCTGGTCGTCCAGTCCAGCAGTCTTTCACTGCATTCAGAACAACTCCAAGAACAGCCGCCTCCACATTCTGGGTCAGCCCATCCTCTTAAATGCAAAAATTTTTTTCAGTCTTGTAAAGACAGCCAAACGGGGGACTGATGAAGGAAACGTAAACAGTGAAAATCGGTCATAGTTATGGAGAAAATAAACACAGACGAAGTATAATGCGATCCTTTATTGACTGTGTTTCGTCCACACAGTGGGCGTTTGTGACTTGATAAAGCAAACTCTGTGGACGAAACAAAGTCAATAAAGCATCGCATTATACTGCATCTGTGTTTATTTTCCCATCGAGTCGGTATTTTTACCTTTTATCTCCGCCATGTTGACCGCGCTCACTGGCTGCCTCTTCGTTTTCCGTTCCCGCGGCAGATCTTTTCATCGTCATCATCTTGCATTAAAATTTTCCGTTGTGGTATAACTGGTTATCTTTTTTGGACAGAGGACAACCTAGCCTAGCCTAACCTAACCGAGAAATCTGCTGCAAACCGTATGTGAGACGTCCACACAGATGTTTAGAGGAGTGAAGAGGATTTGTTGTTAAGGCAAAATAGTATTTTGATCAAATCATTCATGCGCAATAAGAAGGAGCTACACAAACTGTATTCTGTCTTTGTCTCGACAAAATATTCACTATTTGAGATCATATATGGCTGAATCCCATTCCACAGGCGCTGTATGATTCTCATTATTTTATTCACTTCTCTGCATGAAATAGTAACAACAACAACGATATAATAATAATAATAATAATAATAATAATAATAATAATAATAATAATAATAATAATAACAGAAACCCTATAATAAAACAATAATAATAATAAACAATAATAATAATAATAATAATAATAATAATAATAATAATAATAATAATAATAATAATAATAATAATAATAATAATAATGCCTATGTTTACCATTGTTCTTGTTATCCCTTGCCTAATTTCTCGTATACATTTAAGAGGGTTTACATGGTTATTATTCATTATCACGTAACTTATCTTTTTCTTCATACTCACCAACGAGGCAATTTTTCAATGTCGTTAGTCGCTCATAATTAATATTTCTCAGTTTTTTTTAAGTATTTCGTAATATGTCTTCAAATATTTTAATATTTTGTCATTAGTTTTGGTTCAGACACCAGGACAGCTCTTCACATACTGTGCTCTAACTTATGCTGTTCCATTTCTAACAGCATTTTAGCAGCCACGTATCTGAGAACTATTTCGAAGATCGACAGTGAAGTCTGTTAGTGAAGTCTGTTAGTGAAGTCTGTTAGTGAAGTCATGTTAGTGAAGTCATGTTAGTGAAGATTGTTAATGAAGACTGTTAGTGAAGACTCTTAGTGAAGACTCTTAGTGAAGACTCTTAGTGAAGACTCCTAGTGAAGACTCTTAGTGAAGACTCCTAGTGAAGACTGTTAGTGAAGACTGTTAGTGTTAGTGAAGACTGTTAGTGTTAGTGAAGACTGTTAGTGAAGACTGTTAGTGAAGACTGTTAGTGAAGACTCCTAGTGAAGACTGTTAGTGTTAGTGAAGACTGTTAGTGTTAGTGAAGACTGTTAGTGAAGACTCTTAGTGAAGACTCTTAGTGAAGACTCTTAGTGAAGACTCTTAGTGAAGACTCTTAGTGAAGACTGTTAGTGAAGACTGTTAGTGTTAGTGAAGACTGTTAGTGTTAGTGAAGACTGTTAGTGTTAGTGAAGACTATTAGTGAAGACTGTTAGTGAAGACTTAGTGAAGACTGTTAGTGAAGACTGTTGGTGAAGACTGTTAGTGTTAGTGAAGACTGTTAGTGAAGACTGTTAGTGTTAGTGAAGACTATTAGTGAAGACTGTTAGTGAAGACTTAGTGAAGACTGTTAGTGAAGACTGTTAGTGAAGACTGTTAGTGTTAGTGAAGACTGTTAGTGAAGACTTAGTGAAGACTGTTAGTGAAGACTGTTAGTAAAGACTGTTAGTGTTAGTGAAGACTGTTAGTGAAGACTTAGTGAAGACTGTTAGTGAAGACTGTTAGTGTTAGTGAAGACTGTTAGTGAAGACTTAGTGAAGACTGTTAGTGAAGACTGTTAGTGAAAACTGTTAGTGAAAACTGTTAGTGAAGACTGTTAGTGTTAGTGAAGACTGTTAGTGAAGTTTGTTAGCGTTACCAATCTAAATAGTCTTCTACATCCCTTAAGACCTCTCTCTCTCTCTCTCTCTCTCCTCTTTCTCTCTCTCCCTTCCCATAAAACGCTAATTTTCTCCTCGCTTTTCCCCGTCCAAAGTCACCGATCCTAAACACACCTGCAAAGCGAAAAATTCTCCCCTTTTTTTTTTACCTCGGGAAATTCAGCTTGGCAAGGAAAATACGCTCTCGTGAGTCTATGAATATCTCTGGAGGGGTGGGAAAACTACAGCCCAACTGGCAGGGAACACTGCCGTCCTATATTCCCTTTTCCCCTAGAGACTCACGCACCTGTCAGCGTAACGAGGAGGGAAATGTAACTTGATGGTGGGGAGGGGGAGGGAGGGGGTGGGAAAGTGAAGTGACGTCACGTTGATGCACCTGGTGGGATGATAGGGGTGGGGGAGGGGAAATCGTGACAGGCCAGCACTTCAGGGAATTTTCGGAGGAGGGAGACTTCTGTGTTATTCTCTTCACTTTTAGTGACAACTGACCTGCTTGCCTGTCTGTCTGCCCTCATCCATCTCTCTCTCTTCATCTGTATGTCTCTCTCTTTCTCTCTCTCTTTATCTCAGTCTCTGTCTATCCATCTCTCTCTCCCTCTCTCTCCCCTTGCCCATAAATTCCAACACAGCCGCACAGTAATCAAATGACACACCTTGCCATCAAGGGAACTTGGCAAATACATTTTCTCTTCAAAAGGCCGTTGTCATCTGCTTAAAAACACACATCTCTCGTGACAATGAATATAAGCTCTCATTCACGTATATATATATATATATATATATATATATATATATATACGCACACACACATAGGTGTGTGTGTGTGTGTGTGTGTGTGTGTGTGTGTGTGTGTGTGTGTGTGTGTGTGTGTGTGTGTGTGTGTGTGTGTGTGTGTGTGTCTGTCTGTCTGTCTGTCTGTCTGTCTGTCTGTGTACGCGCGAGCACGCACGTGTGTTTAAATAAAGCCTTAAAATTCTCAGGAGTGGACAACGCTGCTGAGGACCAGAGGCTGTCGACAACTCCATCCTTGAGGAGTCCTACAAGGAAAGCCCATTCTGTGGCGGTGAATTCTTAAAGTGCGAGTTGCTGATGCTGTCCTCATCACCTGTGTCTCTCCTGGCCACACTAGTGTTCAAGTAACTCAGCCTGTGTAATAATGTTGGCTTGACAAAAGCTCCTGGAGAGCGAAACGTTGCCACAATAAAATGTCGCATTAGTTGCACTTATATTTTTGTACCTAACTTAGCTGGTGCTGCTCTCAGAGGTCGTCTCACAGCTATATCTACCTGTACATGAATAAGACACATGTGCAACACCTGGATATCTTTAATTAAGAAAACGATGCTCTATAAAGATATCTAGGTGTCTTATCCATCAACTTGTCGATCGTCTATAACGTCATTAATATGAACCCAGAAAAGGCTTCCTTGTTGATGGGATAATCGATCAGGCTGTTAGTGCTGGCAGCAAAAACTCCAACCTAGACAATACAGCCTTGACCGAATTTCTTAATCATCTTTTACACGATGGATACATAGTGGGAACAAAAGCTAATTATTTTCCCTTTCATATTCTATCACGCAGGATGGATCACGTATACAGTGTTGAAATCTGTTTTGTGCTTTGAGTAGGTAAGTGAGGAGAGGAAGAAGAATTGTTTTTTTGTGTGTGCGTTTGAATAAATGGCTCGATTGGCCATCAGCTTAAGGCACGTAAAAAGACTTCACAGTGTTCTTTCAGTGAAGAGAGAAGAAGCTTTTAAATACCACATCTTATGTGGGCTGGACCGGTAAGCCAGCGAAAGGCCTCGGTCCAGTGACTAAAACTTCCAATAAGGAAGGTTATCGCATGATTAAGACTTGTATCAGGAGAAATTTTCCCGTTTTCCCTGACAGACAAAATACCATCACTGGTGCACCACGAGTTAACTTCCACTACAACAACTCTCGTTATTAGTAATATTTCTTTAAGAATCTTGCTCCTGCCGTGTCAACAATTGATACCAGAGCTTAAATATATTTTCAGTCCATTTTAATTTCATTTTCTATTGTTCTTTTTCTTTTTCCCCTCTATTTTATTGTCTCTTTTTTTCCTACCATCCATCAGACGTGAGTTACAACCAGCACAGATACTGAACACCACTACCACCATCCATCAGACGTGTTACAACCAGCACAGTTACTGAGCTCCACTACTACCATCCATCAGACGTGAGTTACAACCAGCACAGTTACTGAGCTCCACTACCACCATCCATCAGACGTGAGTTATAACCAGCACAGATACTGAACACCACTACCACCATCCATCAGACGTGCGTTACAACCAGCACAGGTACTGAGCACCACTACCACCATCCATCAGACGTGAGTTACAACCAGCACAGTTACTAAGCACCACTACCACCATTTATTAGACGTGAGTTACAACCAGCACAGTTACTGAGCTCCACTACCACCATCCATCAGACGTGAGTTATAACCAGCACAGGTACTGAACACCACTACCACCATCCATCAGACGTGAGTTACAACCAGCACAGGTACTGAACACCACTACCACCATCCATTGGACGTGAGTTACAACCAGCACAGGTATTGAACACCACTACCACCATCTATTAGACGTGAGTTACAACCAGCACAGGTACTGAACACCACTACCACCATCTATTAGACGTGAGTTACAACCAGCACAGTTACTGAGCTCCACTACCACCATCCGTCAGACGTGAGTTACAACCAGCATAGTTACTAAGCACCACTACCACCATCCATCGGACATGAGCGACATTAATGCTCACTGCAACAACGTCCTCTGTTTCCTCCCATTTATTTTTCTCACGTCATGTACATGACAGTAATTAATTTTACTAATGCTAAAGTGTTCGCAACAGCAATCCCGCTTTTACATATAAACACATTTAACTTGGCGAGAGAATCGTGCATCACCGAACGCTTTTACAAGAGAAAATAAATGCTGCAGCAGTATGATATTTTGTGATTTGAAAACGTAGGTAGTAGGTTGGTTGATGGGGAGAGATGGTATAAACTATCTCTTTATGACGTTGAAGCCCAGTGTGGGCGAAACGTTATCAATAATGGATAGCATTATACTGCAATCATTCAGGGAAAATCGGCCATTCTGTCACAAGTGTGAAACGGAATCTTGTTAAACGTTTTGCACTCTGGCAGGACTGCAGATCTTTTCTTTATGTCTCTTCAATATGTAACATGGCAGCCAGATCTTAGAAACACCCACCTACACTCAGGATACACTTATTTACCGATGGGGAACATAGACAACAGGTGGAAAGAAACACGTCCAATGTTTCTACTCTGGCTGGGAATCGAACCCAGGCCCTCACCGTGTGAAGCGAGAGCGTTAACCACCAGGCCACCAGAGCTTTCCTGTGTGTCTCTTAGAGTTTTAAGTCCTCTTTTATTTCTTTTCCAGTTTAGAAAATCTAAGTCTGAGGCCGACCCGCGGGGGCGATGATCCCTGGAACTATTAACAAATATACAAATGATAATCATTAAAAAGAAGGAAAAGCGCCACATTTTTCAAGACTACCACGTCAGTGATTAAATATAGAGAGAGCTGGTGTTCAGATGTCAACAGATAATGCTCTTCAGATTCTCTTTAAAACAGCACCAAACAATTATAACATCTCCAGTTACTGCAAGTATAGAGAAATTTTACGAATTTATTGATTTCACCAGCTGTGGAAATTTTTTTTCGGCGCAGCCCCAATGAGAGGGGTCGTAGCCCCCTTGACAGGGGTCAACGCCAGCCGGGGGTTGGAGAAAAAAATTCTCCACACAAGCTGGGTTTTATTTATTTAATTTATTTTGTAATCTCATGAATCGTTAAACCCGTGTGGGTAATCCGGAAATGCTATGATCACAAGCTGGGAATATGTTTGAGAGTGAGAACGCATTCATGTTTGTTTCCAAATTTGCATTGAAAACAGCGTCTAAACTCCCCTAAGACTGGAGTGACAGTCAAAAAGTCCTTTCTTCCTTGAGCTCGGCGGCGGCACTCTTGGGAGTCCAACCAGCCTCCTCTACGCTCCGGTATGGCGCCTATCAATCAACACTTCGCCTTCTAAACTCAATATTATCCTCTCTCCGCCTCGTGGGATATTGGTCCCGCGTCCCTCGCTCGTCACTCGCCAGCCGAGGCTGTCTGCGCTCTGCTTGTGGCTGAATAATGTAAAAGTATTCCATTGATCTCTGCGGGCCGTGAGCGCAAATGGGTGTTAACAGACAGTGCGGCGGCTGGTTCCTTCAGTGAGTGTATCTTAGAGAGCCTCATTCTGAATTTTATGGATGGGTAAAAGTGTATTGGGTTCAGGGTG
>NC_091348.1:16275692-16360692 GCF_038502225.1 Cherax quadricarinatus
CATCTCATCACCATTGTTATTTATTCTTCTCGTTAATTTTACATAATATACAAACACAAATACATCTGCCTCTTCTGGCATGTCGTTCACTTATACACGAAACTGTAATGGTCCTGATACTTATGGCTTGCGGAATCCCACCTGTTACACCTTTATGTAGCAGCTATGGGCTTTCATAATCTTGTGCACTATTGTACATTTAAAAAATAAAATTAATATTATCATTATTATTATTGTTTACCTGGAGAGAGTTCCGGGGGTCAACGCCCCCGCGGCCCGGTCTGTGACCAGGCCTCCTGGTGGATCAGAGCCTGATCAACAAGGCTGTTCCTGCTGGCTGCACGCAATCCAATGTACGAGCCACAGCCCGGGTGGTCAGGTACCGACTTTAGGTACTTGTCCAGTGCCTGCTTGAAGACAGCCAGGGGCCTATTGGTAATCCCCCTTATGTATGCTGGGAGGCAGTTGAACAGTCTCGGGCCCCTGACACTTATAGTACTGTCTCTTAACGTGCTAGTGACACCCCTGCTTTTCATTGGGGGGATGTTGCATCGCCTGCCGAGTCTTTTGCTTTCGTTGTGAGTGATTTTCGTGTGCAAGTTCGGTACTAGTCCCTCTAGGATTTTCCAGGTGTATATAATCATGTATCTCTCCCGCCTGCGTTCCAGGGAGTACAGGTTCAGGAACTTCAAGCGCTCCCAGTAATTGAGGTGCTTTATTTCCGTTATGCGCGCCGTGAAGGTTCTCTGTACATTTTCTAGGTCAGCAATTTCACCTGCCTTGAAAGGTGCTGTTAGTGTGCAGCAATATTCCAGCCTAGATAGAACAAGCGCCCTGAAGAGTGTCATCATGGGCTTGGTATCCCTAGTTTTGAAGGTTCTCATTATCCATCCTGTCATTTTTCTAGCAGATGCGATTGATACAATATCGGAGTAATTGAAATTTCTCATCGTTGAACTTCATATTGTTTTCTGCAGCCCACTGAAAGATTTGGTTGATGTCCGCCTGGAGCTGTGCACTGTCTGCAATGGAAGACACTGTCATGCAGATTCTGGTGTCATCTGCAAAGGAAGACACGGTGCTGTGGCTGACATCCTTGTCTATGTCAGATATGAGGATGAGAAACAAAATGAGAGCGAGTACTGTGCCTTGTGGAACAGAGCTTTTCACCGTAGCCGCCCCAGACTTTACTCTGTTGACTACTACTTTTTGTGTTCTGTTTGTGAGGAAATTATAGATCCATCTACCAACTTTTTCTGTTATTCCTTTAGCACGCATTTTGTGCGCTATTACGCCATGGTCACACTTGTCAAAGGCTTTTGCAAAGTCTGTATATATTACATCTGCATTCTTTTTGTGTTCTAGTGCATCTTGGACCTTGTAGTGATCCAGTAGCTGAGACAGACAGGAGCGACCTGTTCTAAACCCATGTTGCCCTGGGTTGTGTAATTGATGGGTATCTAGATGGGTGGCGATCTTGCTTCTTAGGACCCTTTCAAAGATTTTTATGATATGGGATGTTAGTAGTATCGGTCTGTAGTTCTTTGCTATCGCTTTACTGCCCCCTTTGTGCTATCATTATTGTTGGTGTTATTATTATTATTATTATTTTATTAATTCCGGGATGTATTTAGTTTCACATCTTTATTTTTTTATTTCGTCCACGTGCTGTTTTAGGCTTAATTTAAACTTACTGAATAGTAATTAAAATGCAAGCACTTTCGTAATCTCTTAATCACATTAGGTAGGGCCGCCAGACTACAGCAGCACCCTCCACTAAGCACACATGGCTGCCTACCGCTAATGTTTACTAAAATCTAACTGACTAGTAAAAGAAATTCCCTAAAGTTCATCCCTCAACAAACATTCCACTGGTTAAACACTCTTCATTAAATGGTGACTACCCAGTCATCCTACACACACATATATATATACTCCAGATACCATTCATGCAACGTCAGAAGCTTCAATAAATGTTTGATTATCGGTAAGAGTGAAACCTTTGGTATGGCTCTCAGAGAAGAAATCCTAATACATTCTCGTGTGTGTGTGTGTGTGTGTGTGTGTGTGTGTGTGTGTGAGGTGGATGTGTGTGTGTGTGTGTGTGCATGAGCGTGTCTGTCTGCAGGTATGTGGGAGAAAAAAAACATTTAGTGTTTTACACCAAAGGTATACAAACGTTACCACAACGGAGATTAACCACTGTTAACGGAGATCTGTGTTAGCCTGGCGTAACGGAGGTGAGGATAAACTCCCGTCGCAGACCATTTCCCGTTGTGAGGGTGGGATACAAACAGAGGCAACAACGCTACACAGCACAACACAGTAGGAATAGACTTCATCTTAAAGTGGAAGGATAAAGGACGAAACGGAAAATACGTAGAGAAAATCTAAACAGTTTTTGTAAATAACGGATAACAGCAGAAGCACTAAGACCAGTGGTCGAAGAATGAACAACAAACAGCAGCAGTAATAACACGAATAATATCAGTAGCAGTAGCAACAGCAGCAGGATTACTAACAACAGCACGAGAAACAGTTGCAAAAATAACGACAACAGCAGCAGTAGCAACAGCAGCCGCAACTCGAGGAAGCAGCAGTAACAGCAGTTGTAACACCAGCAGCAAAAGAATAAAAAGAAAATGGAAATGGAAGGAAAATATCGCTAAAAATAAGAATAATAAAGGATATCTACGAAGTCCTTTTCCATTTTTTTTTACACTTATAAAATAAAACATACGAATATGCATATCATCCTTGGCAGATGATTTGGGCCTGACGGTCCCATCAAATTGCTCTCCCCTCACTCTGCCCGATACCACACCTGCAAACTTCTTCCTTTGGAGAGAATGTGAGGTACGGTCAGCTATCTCATGAAGCTCTCCTCTATAGTACATTTCTTCGTAAATGCGACTGAAAAAAATACATCCAAAATAGAATAGTATACTGATACAGTTTTGCTATCACATTTGGAAGCTGTACTGTATAGAAGAGCTTTATAAAAGAGCGACTACAGTATCTCTTCCAGACACCAATAGCTGACGTTAAAACGTTGTGTGTATATTGGCCACTGCGTAGATATACTGGCCACTGCGTGGATACGTTGGCCACTGCGTGGAGATCTTGGCCACTGCGTGGATATCTTGGCCACTGCGTGGATATCTTGGCCAACACAGATGAGCTGGAGCATCGACTAGATGTGTCAGAGGTTCTGGAGGTGTTCAAGTCAAGGTTACGTAGACTAGAGAACTGTAAAGCTGTACTTAATCTCTAATCAGTTCAACTATAATATGCAGAAAACCGCACTTTTGTTTGCTACAATTTTAAAAAATCAGTCGGAAAAGAACCTTACTGGGAGTAAGTTCAACTTGTAACACTAAAAGTTAAAATATATGATAATTATAAAGAAAAAACAAAGACTAACCGGATCAATAACACAAAGTATAAGGGAATAAACCAAACATACTGGTGGTGTAATATACAATATTCTAACGTAAAAAATATAATATTGAGGTATAAAACCATAATATTGATGCGTAGAACACCATAATATTGATGCGTAAAACACCATAATATTGGCGTATTGGTGTACAAGACGCAACAATACTGGTGTCGTTACCATTTCTACAAAACACAGAGCTACACCAAAGGCAAACAGAAACGGATCGAGTGGTTGACATAAAGAGGAATATAATGCATTTGTACAGATTTGCATGAGTAAGCAAGATTAGGTCAAGATAAAGCTGATTACTGAAAGGGGAAGAGTGTGGACTTAACTGCTAAAGTTAGCAGCGTTATAACTACAAAGGGATCACACTCAAGGTGAAGATACAGCATGCAAAACTGTTTACTGGTGAGTCTCTTTGTTGTGTTCTAATTTCGGGTAGTTCAGAGCTTCGGTCAAGTGATCAAACTCTCCGGCAGGCTAGTGCTCTTACGATCACAACTTCTGTCAGGAGGACTTTTCTCATTTCTCCTGAGGAACAAAACAGCACCAACTATCTTTTAAGCTCAGAATCATTGCTATTGCTTTGAGGAATGATAGTAAGATTTAACACTGCAATCATAATCTAGTATTAAATACCTACAGTGTCAATTCTGATGTTTGGCGAATTCAGAATAATATTATCTGACACAGTAAGAGGTTTGGACTCAGTGTAAGTGGAGAGTACATTCACCTGTACTAGCACACTGTCTGTGGCTCATTCTTTTCGTAGTTCTGAAATGTTTCCTGCTCGTCACCTTACATGTCTGTGATTCCTCATATTCACTTATTATTTACATATCTTCTCTTAATGTTCCTTTACATTCACTTACACTTAATACTCATTTAGATTCCTTTATTCGTTTCTGATAAATAATGATTATCCATCGCAAAAACTTGAGCCCATGGATCATGGGCAGGAGGCTGAATGATCTGCATATTTCGTTCCCCCCTTCTGGGATACTCTTCAGCATATGTGCTGAAGAGTATCCTAGAAGGTGGTCAAAATATACAGATCAATCAACCTCCTGTGTGTCTGTCTCCTGAGGGTTATTACTGAGCCATGACTAGTGTTCATTACACTTTACTGATATATAAATATATATATATATATATATATATATATATATATATATATATATATATATATATATATATATATATATATATATATATATATATATATATGTCGTACCGAATATGTAAAACTGGTCAATTAGCAAGAACTCATTTAAAATTAAGTCCTTTCTAGAATTTTCTCTAATACGTTTAAAGATACATTTTTTTCATTAATGTTGATGTAAAAAATTATAATTTTGCTCCAAAAGGAACTTAAAAAACTTACCTAACCTTATTATAACAAGAACAATTTATTTTAGCCTAACCCAATTAAATATATTTTAGATTTGTTTACAATCATTTAATACTAAACAAACACAGTGAAATACATTTTTTTCGTTAGGTTCAGAATGATTTTGGCGAAATTATTGCATACACAAATTTTCACTTGTCCTATATGGCAAGATAAGCGTTGCTATTTAAGCAAAGACCGCAAGTTCTGCCTATTCGGCACGACATATATATGTATATAAATATATATATATATATATATATATATATATATATATATATATATATATATATATATATATATGTGTGTGTGTGTGTGTGTGTGTGTGTGTGTGTGTGTGTGTGTGTGTGTGTGTGTGTGTGTGTGTGTGTGTGTGTGTGTGTGTGTGTGTGAATAACAGTTAATGCGAGTTACATGTTAAATATTTTTCCTTCTATCACATTACATCCTTTGAAATACATCACAGAATTTATTTTAATTTAACTCATTTGACTTTTATTACTTAGCGTATTATGTAATATGCTCACAACGGCAGACAAGGAAACACCATCCTACGGTGACCCTGCAACACACGGTAACACCATCCTACGGTGACCCTGCAACACACGGTAACACCATCCTACGGTGACCCTGCAACACACGGTAACACCATCCTACGGTGACCCGGCAACACACGGTAACACCATCCTACGGTGACCCGGCAACACACGGTAACAGAGCAACACACGGTAACAGAGCAACACATAGTAACACAGCAACACACAACAGCACACGGTAACACAGCATCACACAGTAACACAGTAACACACAGCATGTCACGGTAACACAGCAACATACGGGAACACAGCAACACACGGTAACGCAGCATTACACAGTAACACAGCATTACACAGTAACACAACATTACACAATAACACAACATTAAACAGTAACACAGCATCACACAGTAAAAGAGAAGCGATAAACAGTGTAACAGGGATAATAGGGAAGCAAGAAAACAGAAAACTTAGGAAACCGGGTTAACGGAAAAGGAGTGAAACAGAGAAAGAAAATGCAGAAAGATGGAGAGTAAATGGAAACTGGGAAAGGGGAATAGGGAAACATAAAAAAGGAAAAACTGAAAGTGGAAAACAGGAAAAAATTAAAGATGGAAACAAGGAAATTTAAGTCGGGAACAGTGAAACAGAAAAACAAGAATAATTAAAAAAAGGAAAGAAGAAAATAGGACAACTATAACAGAGGAAACATTACAGGGAAACCAGAAAAAAACAAGGAAGCAAGACGGCGACAGCGTCACAGTGACTTAGAAACACACACACAAGAAATTAATACTACGTCATATCAAATGTAATTAAAAAATGGTTTTAATTCAATTCTCAGTGGTGTCGTATGTCGTTTTAATTTTCTTTCTATTCTGAGAGAGAGAGAGAGAGAGAGAGAGAGAGAGAGAGAGAGAGAGAGAGAGAGAGAGAGAGAGAGAGAGAGAAGCGTTCGTGCTGCTCGATCCAGAGTTCAGCTTAAGTAGCCAGCTGAAGTTGACTGGTGGCATGTTAACAGCAGAGATGATGGTCCATTTCTACCCATCCTCCGTCACACCCTTAGATCATACCCATTTCCCATTCGCTATATGACCTCTGCGAGTTTATTATACTCAAATTAAGCTTTAAACTCGGAAGAGTAACAGCACTGAGGGAATGGATGTGTGAAAGTAGAGATGTGCGAAGGTTAAGAGTGAATGAGAAGTAGGGGTGTGTTAAGTTTGGGGTTAGTCGGGGTAGGGGTTAGAGCAAGTGAAGTTGAAATCAAGCTTGGTGTAATAGGTTAGTTTCTATGTAAAGTCAAAGACAGAGAGCCTGTGACAAAGGTCAGTGTGTGTGTGTACTCACCTACTCACCTAGTTGAGGTTGCAGGGGTCGAGTCCAAGCTCCTGGCCCCGCCTCTTCACTGGTCGCTACTAGGTCACTCTCCCTGAACCATGAGCTTTATCGTACCTCTGCTTAAAACTATGTATGGATCCTGCCTCCACTACATCGCTTCCTAAACTATTGCACTTACTGACTACTCTGTGGCTGAAGAAATACTTCCTAACATCCCTGTGATTCATCTGTGTCTTCAGCTTCCAACTGTGTCCCCGTGTTGCTGTGTCCAGTCTCTGGAACATCCTGTCTTTGTACACCTTGTCAATTCCTCTCAGTATTTTGTAAGTCGTTATCATGTCCCCCCTATCTCTCCTGTCCTCCAGTGTCGTCAGGTTGATTTCCCTTAACCTCTCCTCGTAGGACATACCTCTTAGCTCTGGGACTAGTCTTGTTGCAAACCTTTGCACTTTCTCTAGTTTGTTTACATGCTTGGCTAGGTGTGGGTTCCAAACTGGTGCCGCATACTCCAATATGGGCCTAACGTACACGGTGTACAGGGTCATGAACGATTCCTTATTAAGATGTCGGAATGATGTTCTGAGGTTTGCCAGGCGCCCATATGCTGCAGCAGTTATTTGGTTGATGTGCGCTTCAGGAGATATACCTGGTGTTATACTCACCCCAAGATCTTTTTCCTTGAGTGAGGTTTGTAGTATCTGGCCCCCCTAGACTCTACTCCGTCTGCGGTCTTCTTTGCCCTTCCCCAATCTTCATGACTTTGCACTTGGTGGGATTGAACTCCAGGAGCCAATTGCTGGACCAGGTCTGCAGCCTGTCCAGGTCCCTTTGTAGTTCTGCCTGGTCTTCGATCGAATGAATTCTTCTCATCAACTTCACGTCATCTGCAACAGGGACACCTCGGAGTGTACTCCTTCCGTCATGTCGTTCACAAATACCAGAAACAGCACTGGTGTGTGTGTGTGTGTGTGTGTGTGTGTGTGTGTGTGTGTGTGTGTGTGTTGGGACGGTTCAGATGTCAGAAGTGAATCCTGGGTGCACTCTGTTAAGCAGAACAATCTATTAATATGTATAAAAATACCAAAGTGAAAGTAGGAAATAAAACCTGAGCGCTTTCATGTACTTACACACGTCCTCAGAGGAATAGGAAGAAGAGGCAAGAGAAGCACATTTTAAATGTTAAACACTGAGGTGACACCCTACTCAGAGAATGTGACAACACCTCACATAAATCTTTCCCATGCATACAATTCTCCAGCATCAAGTTAAACTGTTCGTATAACAAAGAACACACTCTGTATTTTTGAGAAAAATATTTTTACCTTAAAGATTATGAACAATGTTCTGAACTATAAAATTATCAAGTTCATTAACATATGTTGAACAGACAGTGCTATCTGACAGTCCTCGATGTGTGCTGCCGGTTTCCCCATGTGACATCCGTGAGTGAGTCGCTGGTGTCCAATATGTAAGCGAGAGAGCGTAGTCTCCCAAGCCCGACAATGGTGGGAAGAAGATGGCCAAAATCCTGAACCTGGTTTGAGAGAAAACAATTTCTTGTGATCCCATCAGAATCAACGTTGTTACCAGTGTTGGCGGACGTGGTGAGAGAACACTGAAAAAGCAGTCTGGGTAAGGAATACTCCTATGGGAAACCTAGAGGTCTTTAACAGCTGCCCTAGCAGCTGAATTTCCATGTTTATTGCCCTGAACATTGGCATGTCCAGGCAACCCGTAAAATAAAACTTCCTTGAGTTCACTCTATGAGTTTAGCACTTCTCAATAAATGATAATAATGCTCAATAGATCTCCATCTTCGTAAAATTTACATTTCTTAAAATTTAGATTTTGATGTTTAGATTCAATGTTCTTTCCCTCGCCGGGTTCCATTATCTCCCTCATCCCTTCATCACTTTTACGTTGTTATCAATCCCATCACTCTGAGTATTTTCGATGTTAGGAACATGTCTCCTCTAAGTTTATTTTTCTCCAAGCTCATAACATTTTTTTTTTTATTATTTTCTCCTGCCTACATAAATGCTTTAAATCAATGACCAGCAAGTGTTGATTGTGGCAAAATTTTGCTCAATGATGAAAAGACAAGTTGCAGAATAAGTGTCATTTGGGGCAACGTTTCGCTCTGTGTAGACCTTTATCATGGTCTTTAAGCATGTTCGGCAGCTTGTCAGCAGAGCATAATTTCGAGCAGTTTCGCTCAACACTAAGCAAAACGTAGCGAGACTAAAGATTTACTCTGCAAACTCGCTCTCTTCACCAAACTAGCCTGGAGGCATTCCAGACTATGATGTTCAATGAAGATAAATTCTAATTACTGCGTTAAGGAAAACTGCAGGAAATAATAGCTAGAACTGAGTATACTACAAATTCCAATCACGCAACAGAGCGGAAAAGTAATGTGAAGGACCTGGTAGTGGTAATGTTTGAGGATCTCACCTTCAAGGATCACAACAATGCCACTATCACATCTGCGAGGAAACTGATAGGATGGATAATGAGAACATTCAAGACAATGATTATCCTTTTTAAATCACTTGTTCTCTCTAGGTTGGAATACTGATGTACATTGACATCTCCACTCAAGGCAGGTGAAATTGCAGATCTAGAGAATGTATAGAGAACCTTCACTGCACATGTAAGTTCCATCAAACACTTTAACTATTGAGAATGCTTGGAAGCGCTTGACTTGTACTCACTGGAGCACAGGCGAGAGAGATACATCATAATCTACACCTGGAAGATCCTGGAGGGACTGGTCCTTAATTTGCACACATAAATCACTCCCTACGAAAGCAAAAGACTTGGTGTGCGATGCAACATAACCCCAATGAAAAGTAGAGGCGCCATTAGTGCACTAAGAGGAAACACAATAAGTGTCTGGGGCCCAAGACTGTTCAACAGCCTCCCACCAGCCATAAGGGAAATTACCAGTAGACCCCTGGTTGTCTTCAAGAGGGAGTTGGACAGATACCCGAAGTCAGTACCGGATCAGCCGGGCTGTTGTTCGTCCGTTGGACTACGTGCAGCCAGCAGTAACAGCCTCGTTGATCAGGCCCTGATCCACCGGGAGGCTTTGTCTACCCTCCAGGTAGACTCCAGGTAGCCTGGAGGCATACCAGACTAGCCTAGAGGCACACCAAACTAGCCTGTAGGCATACCAGACTAGCCTACAGGCACACCAAACTATCCTGGAGGCATACCAGACTAGCCTAGAGGCACACCAGACTATCCTGGAGGCATACCAGACTAGCCTGGAAGCACACCAGACTAGCCTGGAGGCATACCAGAATAGTCTGGAGGCACACTAAACTAGCCTGGAGGCATACCAGACTAGCCTGGATGCACAACAGACTAGCCTGCAAGCACACCAGACTAGACTGGATGCACAACAGGCTAGCCTGGAAGCAAATGCCTGGCTCTTCTGAAGTGTTCTTCGGCACTGAAGAAGATTGGAATTCCACATTGGATGTTGTAGTCAACAATTTTTGCCAAACATGTGTTGCATCTAAATATAAAAAAAACGACTGTTGCCATTACACTGGGGTCTACCATGAGAAGTTTACCCGGTTCAGTTTACCCTGAGTCTACATCCTAGGTGTTAGGCTAGGAAACACCCGTTTTGGTCAGTGGGCAAATCCCTTCCCCGGTCTATTTGCCTATCCCTTTACACCGGGTAAATCCATCCCCGCCTCTCTCTCTCTCTCTCTCTCTCTCTCTCTCTCTCACTGTATGTCTGCCTGTCTCTCTCTCTCTCTCTCTTTATTTCTACATGATACAACTTATACAGACGTAGCTGGCATCAATGACATACTATACAGAAAGCCACTGGTTATAATAATATAATAATAAAATATTTACTACAAGTACATGTACAAGGTATACAGGTTTAGCTGACACAAATGACATATTACTACGTATATAGAAAGCCGCTTGTTATGTAGAGCATCTCGGGTAAATTAAGTTAAATTTGACCCAGGATGCGACGCACAACAGTCGACTAACACCCAGGTACCCATTTTACTGATAGGTGAACATAGACAACCGGTGTAAAGAAACACGCCCAATGTTTCTACTCTCGCTGGGAATCGAACCCAGACCCTCGCCGTGTGAAGCGAAAGCTTTAGCCACCAGACCACGGGGCAAATTAGGTTAATTTTATCTCGAGGATGCGATACACACCAGTAGACTAACACTCGGGTACCTATTTACTGTAAGGTGAACAGGAACAGCAGGTGTCTTAAGGAAAGATCCACCTGTATCGAGGATCGAACCACGGACCTCAGTGTGTGAGCTGAGTGCGCTACCAACCGAGCTACGCCCCAACCAGTAACAAACCCACAGTAAATAAACACTATGTATATCTTAGTGTATAGACAATTAGAGTTTAATTTTACATCTATTTCCAGAAGAAATATAAGACTGGACAACCCAAAATATGTTATTAGCATTAAAAGAATATTTTACTCACATTAAGAAGTGTCGATTTCAAATTTCAAATCAGTACTAACTCAACGAGTAAGATTTTCAGATAAAAAAAAAAAAAGCGGAAATCCACTCCCAAATATTTTGAGTATTGCTGACGAGTACTGTGTGTGTGTGTGTGTGTGTACTCACCTAGTTGTACTCACCTAGTTGAGGTTGCGGGGGTCGAGTCCGAGCTCCTGGCCCCGCCTCTTCACTGATCGCTACTAGGTCACTCTCCCTGAGCCGTGAGCTTTATCATACCTCTGCTTAAAGCTATGTATGGATCCTGCCTCCACTACATCGCTTCCCAAACTATTCCACTTACTGACTACTCTGTGGCTGAAGAAATACTTCCTAACATCCCTGTGATTCATCTGTGTCTTCAGCTTCCAACTGTGTCCCCTTGTTACTGTGTCCAATCTCTGGAACATCCTGTCTCTGTCCACCTTGTCAATTCCTCTCAGTATTTTGTATGTCGTTATCATGTCCCCCCTATCTCTCCTGTCCTCCAGTGTCGTCAGGTTGATTTCCCTTAACCTCTCCTCGTAGGACATACCTCTTAGCTCTGGGACTAGTCTTGTTGCAAACCTTTGCACTTTCTCTAGTTTCTTTACGTGCTTGGCTAGGTGTGGGTTCCAAACTGGTGCCGCATACTCCAATATGGGCCTAACGTATACGGTGTACATGGTCCTGAACGATTCCTTATTAAGATGTCGGAATGCTGTTCTGAGGTTTGCTAGGCGCCCATATGCTGCAGCAGTTATTTGGTTGATGTGCGCTTCAGGAGATGTGCCTGGTGTTATACTCACCCCAAGATCTTTTTCCTTGAGTGAGGTTTGTAGTCTCTGACCCCCTAGACTGTACTCCGTCTGCGGCCTTCTTTGCCCTTCCCCAATCTTCATGACTTTGCACTTGGTGGGATTGAACTCCAGGAGCCAATTGCTGGACCAGGTCTGCAGCCTGTCCAGATCCCTTTGTAGTTCTGCCTGGTCTTCGATCGAGTGTATTCTTCTCATCAACTTCACGTCATCTGCAAACAGGGACACCTCAGAGTCTATTCCTTCCGTCATGTCGTTCACAAATACCAGAAACAGCACTGGTCCTAGGACTGACCCCTGCGGGACCCCGCTGGTCACAGGTGCCCACTCTGACACCTCGCCACGTACCATGACTCGCTGCTGTCTTCCTGACAAGTATTCCCTGATCCATTGTAGTGCCTTCCCTGTTATCCCTGCTTGGTCCTCCAGTTTTTGCACCAATCTCTTGTGTGGAACTGTGTCAAACGCCTTCTTGCAGTCCAAGAAAATGCAATCCACCCACCCCTCTCTCTCTTGTCTTACTGCTGTCACCATGTCATAGAACTCCAGTAGGTTTGTGACACAGGATTTCCCGTTCCTGAAACCATGCTGGCTGCTGTTGATGAGATCATTCCTTTCTAGGTGTTCCACCACTCTTCTCCTGATAATCTTCTCCATGATTTTGCATACTATACATGTCAGTGACACTGGTCTGTAGTTTAATGCTTCATGTCTGTCTCCTTTTTTAAAGATTGGGACTACATTTGCTGTCTTCCATGCCTCAGGCAATCTCCCTGTTTCGATAGATGTATTGAATATTGTTGTTAGGGGTACACATAGCGCCTCTGCTCCCTCTCTCAATACCCATGGGGAGATGTTATCTGGCCCCATTGCCTTTGAGGTATCTAGCTCACTCAGAAGCCTCTTCACTTCTTCCTCGGTTGTGTGCACTGTGTCCAGCACTTGGTGGTGTGCCCCACCTCTCCGTCTTTCTGGAGTCCCTTCTGTCTCCTCTGTGAACACTTCTTTGAATCTCTTGTTGAGTTCTTCACATACTTCACGGTCATTTCCTGTTGTCTCTCCTCCTTCCTTCCTTAGCCTGATTACCTGGTCCTTGACTGTTGTTTTCCTCCTGATGTGGCTGTACAACAGTTTCGGATCAGATTTGGCTTTCGCTGCTATGTCATTTTCATATTGTCTTTGGGCCTCCCTTCTTATCTGTGCATATTCGTTTCTGGCTCTACGACTGTTCTCCTTATTCTCCTGGGTCCTTTGCCTTCTATATTTCTTCCATTCCCTAGCACACTTGGTTTTTGCCTCCCTGCACCTTTGGGTAAACCATGGGCTCATCCTGGCTTTTTCATTACTCCTGTTACCCTTGGGTACAAACCTCTCCTCAGCCTCCTTGCATTTTGTTGCTACATATTCCATCATCTCATTAACTGGCTTCCCTGCCAGTTCTCTGTCCCACTGAACCCCGTTCAGGTAGTTCCTCATTCCTGTGTAGTCCCCTTTCTTGTAGTTTGGCTTCATTCGTCCTGGCCTTCCTGCTTCTCCCTCCACTTGTAGCTCTACTGTGTATTCGAAGCTTAAAACCACATGGTCACTGGCCCCAAGGGGTCTTTCATATGTGATGTCCTCGATATCTGCACTACTGAAGGTGAATACTAAGTCCAGCCTTGCTGGTTCATCCTCTCCTCTCTCTCTTGTAGTGTCCCTTACGTGTTGGTACATGAAGTTCTCCAGTACCACCTCCATCATCTTAGCCCTCCATGTATCTTGGCCCCCATGTGGGTCCAAGTTCTCCCAATCGATCTCCTTGTGGTTAAAGTCACCCATGATCAGGAGCTTTGCCCTGCATGCATGAGCTCTTCTGGCCACTCTAGCCAGTGTGTCAACCATCGCTCTATTGTGTGTGTGTGTGTGTGTGTGTGTGTGTGTGTGTGTGTGTGTGTGTGTGTGTGTGTGTGTGTGTGTGTGTGTGTGTGTGTGTGTGTGTGTACTCACCTAATTGTACTCACCTAATTGTGGTTGCAGGGATCGAGACTCAGCTCCTGGCCCCGCCTACTAGGTCCTCTCTCTCTCTCTCTCTCTCTCTCTGCTTCCTGAGCTTTATCATACCTCTACTTAAAACTATGTATGGTTCCTGCCTCCACTACTTCACTTGCTAGGCTATTCCACTTCCTGACGACTCTATGACTGAAGAAATACTTCCTAACGTCCCTGTGACTCGTCTGAGTCTTCAGCTTCCAGTTGTGACCCTTCTCTGGAACATCCTATCTCTGTCCACCTTGTCAATTCCCCGCAGTATCTTGTATGTCGTTATCATGTCTCCCCTGACCCTTCTGTCCTCCAGTGTCGTCAGTCCGATTTCCCTCAACCTTTCCTCGTACGACATTCCCCTGAGATCTGGGACTAGCCTTGTTGCAAACCTTTGTACTTTCTCTAACTTCTTGACGTGCTTGACCAGGTGTGGGTTCCAGACTGGTGCTGCATACTCCAGTATGGGCCTAACATACACAGTGTACAGTGTCTTGAACGATTCCTTATTAAGGTATTGGAACGCCATTCTCAGGTTTCCCAGGCGCCCGTAAATAACAAAAAGGCACAATACCGTGACTGGAACGATACACAAATAACCCGCACATAAAAGAGAGAAGCTTACGACGACGTTTCGGTCCGACTTGGACCATTGACAAAGTCACAGTGTGACTTTGTCAATGGTCCAAGTCGGACCGAAACGTCGTCGTAAGCTTCTCTCTTTTATGTGCGGGTTATTTGTGTAGCGCCCATATGCTGCAGCAGTTATTTGGTTGATGTGTGTCTCCGCTGACGTGCTCGGTGTTATGGTCACCCCGAGGTCTTTCTCCCTGAGTGAGGTCTGTAGTCTTTGTCCACCTAGCCTATATTCTGTCTGCGGTCTTCTTTGCCCCTCCCCAATCTTCATGACTTTGCATTTGGCAGGATTGAATTCGAGAAGCCAGTTTCTGGACCACATGTCCAGCCTGTCCAGGTCTCTTTGCAGTCCTGCCTCATCCTCATCCGATTCAATTCTTCTCATCAACTTCACATCATCTGCGAACAGGGACACTTCAGAGTCTATTTCTTCCATCATGTCGTTCGCACATATCAAAAACAGCACTGGTCCTAGAACTGACCCCTGTGGGACCCCGCTCGTCACAGGCGCCCACTGTGATACCTCTTCACGTACCATGACTCGTTGCTGCCTCCCTGTCAGGTATTCCCTGATCCATTGTGTGTGTGTGTGTGTGTGTGTGTGTGTGTGTACTCACCTATTTGTGGTTGCAGGGGTCGATTCATAGCTCCTGGCCCCGCCTCTTTACTGATTGCTACTAGGTCCTCTCTCTCCCTGCTCCATGAGCTTTATCATACCTCGCCTTAAAACTATGTATGGTTCCCGCCTCCACTACTTCACTTTCTAGGCTATTCCACGGCTTGACTACTCTATGACTGAAGAAATACTTCCTAACATCCCTTTGATTCATCTGAGTCTTCAACTTCCAATTGTGACCTCTTGTGTCTGTGTCCCATCTCTGGAACATCCCGTCTTTGTCCACCTCATCTATTCCGCGCAGTATTTTATATGTTGTCATCATGTCTCCCCTGACCCTCCTGGCCTCCAGTGTCGTCAGGCCGATTTCCCTCAACCTTTCTTCGTAGGACAATCCCCGTAGCTCTGGGACTAGTCTTGTTGCAAACCTTTGAACTTTCTCTAATTTCTTGACGTGCTTGACTAGGTGTGGATTCCAAACTGGTGCTGCATACTCCAGTATGGGCCTGACGTAAATGGTATACAGAGTCTTGAACGAATCCTTACTGAGGTATCGGAACGCTATCCGTAGGTTTGCAAGGCGCCCGTATGCTGCAGCAGTTATCTGATTGATGTGCGCCTCGGGAGATATGCTCGGTGTTATACTCACCCCCAGATCTTTTTCCTTGAGTGAGGTTTGCAGACTTTGGCCATCTAAACTATATTGTGTCTGGGGTCTTCTTTGCCCTTCCCCAATCTTCATGACTGCATTTGGCAGGGTTAAACTCAAGGAGCCAGTTGCTGGACCAGGCTTGTAGCCTGTCCAGGTCTCTTTGTAGTCCTGCCTGATCCTCATCCGATTTGATTCTTCTCATTAACTTCACATCGTCCGCAAACAAGGACACTTCTGAGTCTATCCCTTCCGTTATGTCATTCACATATACCAAGAACAGCACAGGTCCTAAGACTGACCCCTGTGGAACCCCGCTTGTCACAGGCGCCCACTCTGATACCTCGTCACGTACCATGACTCGTTGTTGCCTCCCTGTAAGGTATTATCTGATCCATTGCAGTGCCTTTCCTGTTATGTGTGCCTGATCCTCTAGCTTTTGCAGTAACCTCTTGTGAGGAACTGTGTCGAAGGCCTTCTTGCAGTCCAAAAAAATGCAGTCGATCCACCCCTCTCTCTCTTGTCTTACTTCTGTCACCTTGTCATAAAACTAGTAGGTTTGTGACACAGGATTTTCCCTCCCTGAAACCATGCTGGTTGTCAATTATACACTTGTTTCTTTCCAGGTGCTCCACCACTCTCCTCCTGATGATCTTCTCCATGACCTTGCATACTATACACGTTAGTGATACAGGTCTGTAGTTTAGTGCCTCATGTCTGTCTCCCTTTTTAAAAATTGGGACTACATTTGCCATCTTCCATACCTCGGGGAGTTGCCCAGTTTCAAATGATGTGTTGAAGATCTTTGTTAATGGTACACACAATATCTCTGCTCCCTCTTTAAGGACCCACGGAGAGATGTTGTCTGGTCTCACCGCCTTTGAGGTGTCAAGTTAGCATAGCAGCTTCTTCACCTCCTCCTTGGTTATATGTACCTCATCCAGCACTTGCTGGTGCACCCCCCTGCTCTGATTTCCTGGAGTCCTACTGGTTTCCACTGTAAATACTTGTTTAAATCTTGTGTTGAGCTCCTGACATACCTCCCGGTCGTTTCTTGTGAATTCCCCATCACCCTTCCTCAGTCTGATTACCTGGTCCTTGACTGTTGTTTTCTCCTGATGTGGCTGTACAACAGCTTCGGGTCAGTCTTGACTTTCGATGCTATGTCATTTTCGTATTGCCGCTGAGCCTCCCTTCTTATCTGTGCATATTCGTTTCTGGCTCTTCGGCTAATCTCTTTATTTTCCTGAGTTCTCTGTCTGCTGTACCTTTTCCATTCTCTAGTACACCTAGTTTTTGCCTCCCTACACCTTTGTGTGTGTGTGTGTGTGTGTGTGTGTGTGTGTGTGTGTGTGTACTCACCTAGTTCTGGTTGCAGGGGTCGATTCACAGCTCCTGTGTGTGTGTGTGTGTATGTGTAATACAACCGCATCTTTTGAAAAGCTCGGTGAAGACACTGTGCTGCGGTTGAGATTTCTTTACGTGCAAGGAAACAAAATAAACTGAAGGCTGAAATATTTGTTGGGGCACAAAATCGGGATTTATTATCCGATCCGGTCAAAGCTGAGCCTGCTGGAACCGGCTGCAGGGCGGCAAGGCTTCCTAAGTAATAATCCACAAATTCCTGGGAAGCCACAGACAGGAAGGACCGCTGTGTCGAGCTGCTGTACTTCAAGATATGATAAAAGGGCTTTGACGACTGGTTTGCTGTGTCACCTAAATTGTATTTTCTTCGTCTACACTCGGATTTCTTCCCAGCCAAGCTCGGTACTGTGAGAGATAAGTATGGTGAGATAGTCCACCAAGATACCAGTAGAATGATAACCATAGTGAGATGGTCCAAGATATCAGTACAATGATAAGCATGGTGAGTTGGTCCACCAAGATATCAGTACAATGTAGACGCGCTATCAAGAGCATTTAAATCCCAAATTCAAAACAAAGATGACAAACAGAAAACAGTGGAAGACAAGGTAATCAGTCCCTATTTTCTGCAGAGACAAAACCATTGTTAATCACAAGAAGGAAAGTGCTTAAAACTTTTCTAAACATTTAATGTTGATGTTGTTAAAGGTGTTGGAAATAATGGTTTAAAAAGACACGTGAGCAAACACTACCTGGAGGTTACCTGGAGGTTATTCCGGGGATCAACGCCCCCGCGGCCCGGTCCATGACCAGGCCTCCCGATGGATCAGGGCCTGATCAACTAGGCTGTTACTGCTGGCCGCACGCAGTCCAACGTACGAGCCACAGCCCGGCTGATCCGGCACTGACTTTAGGTATCTGTCCAGCTCTCTCTTGAAGGCAGCCAGGGGTTTATTGGCAATTCCCCTAATGCTTGATGGGAGGCTGTTGAACAGTTTTGGGCCCCGGACACTTATGGTGTTTTCCCTTAGTGTACCAATGGCGCCCCTACTTTTTATTGGGGGCATTTTGCATCGCCTGCCCAGTCTTTTACTTTCGTAGGGAGTGATTTCTGTGTGCAGATTTGGGACCATTCCTTCCAAGATTTTCCAAGTGTAGATTATGATATATTTCTCCCTCCTGCGTTCCAACGAGTACAAGTCAAGTGCTTCCAAGCGTTCCCAGTAGTTAAGGTGCTTGACAGAACTTATACGTGCAGTAAAGGATCTCTGTACACTCTCTAGATCTGCGATTTCACCTGCTTTGAATGGAGATGTTAATGTACAGCAGTATTCCAGCCTAGAGAGAACAAGTGATTTGAAAAGGATCATCATGGGCTTGGCATCTCTCGTTTTGAAAGTTCTCATTATCCATCCTATCATTTTCTTTGCACGTGCGATCGTGGCACTGTTGTGATCCTTGAAAGTGAGATCCTCAGACATTACTACTCCCAGGTCCCTTACATTATTTTTCCGCTCTATTGTATGGCCGGAGTCAGTAGTATACTCTGTTCTAGTTATTATCTCCTCCAGTTTTCCATAACGGAGTAGTTGGAATTTGTCCTCATTGAACATCATATTGTTTACCGTTGCCCACTGGAAAACTTTGTTTATATCTTCTTGGAGGTTAACCGCGTCCTCAGCAGATGACAGCCTCATGCAGATCCTAGTATCATCCGCAAAGGATGATACGGTGCTGTGGTGTATATCTCTGTTTATGTCTGATATGAGGATAAAGAATAAGATGGGGGCGAGTACTGTGCCTTGTGGAACAGAGCTCTTCACTATGGCAGCCTCCGATTTAACTCTGTTGACCACTACTCTTTGTGTTCGATTTGTTAGAAAGTTGAAGATCCATCTCCCCACTTTCCCAGTTATTCCTTTAGCACGTATTTTATGGGCTATTACGCCATGATCGCATTTGTCAAATGCTTTTGCAAAGTCTGTGTATATTACATCTGCATTCTGATTTTCTTCCAGTGCATCCAAGGCCATGTCATAGTGATCCAGTAGTTGTGAGAGGCAGGAGCGACCTGCCCTGAACCCATGTTGCCCTGGATTGTGCAGATTTTGGGAATCCAGGTGATTTGCAATCCTGCTTCTTAGCACTCTTTCAAAGATTTTTATGATGTGGGACGTCAGAGCTATTGGTCTATAGACATAATTATTACAAAACGTTTCGGTCCCGGGACCTTGATCTCTTCTGATCAAGTGATCAAGGTCCCAGGACCGAAACGTTTTCCAATAAATATGACCTTACACGTCTTTTTAAAGTAATTTGTCGGTATCTGTTACTAATGTACCAAGTCACCTACTGACCCAAGCTAGCCAAGTCACCTACTGATCCAAGCTAGCCAAGTCACCTACTGATCCAAGCTAGCCAAGTCGAACATATCTTCAGGTTTTATTTCGTATTTTCACTGTAGTATTATTTCATACTTTTCTGTATCTAAAAACCCTGACGCGATGGATCAATTCTGACCAGATTAAGAATTACCAAACTTAGGTTAGTGAAAAATACAAACATTTACCTCATTGGTAGGTGAACTGCAGCCATGAGCATCCAGTTGCAGGCGTTGACCTGTATATATCGGTACTACTTGCTAATAATTTAAGTAAATAATATAGATTAAGAACTTATTAAAGAGACATGCAGCAATTCTTCCAGTGAGAACATGTCAACAAACACAAGTGAGAGCACACACATAGCTTTAAGAAGAGGTACGATAAGGCTCTTGGAGCCGGGAGAGTGGACCTAGTAGCGACCAGTGAAGAGGCGGGGCCAGGAGCTGTGAATCGACCCCTGCAACCACATATAGGTGAGTATACATACGAAACATATACGCAAAACAAAGAACAAAGTACGCAAATACCTCCATCCAGACCAGCGTGCGTGTCCATATGAACCCTTATTTACACGAACCAAACACGAAAACAAATACGGCAAACACATACAGACAAAGCAAACTCCATCCACCACCAAAACACAACGTGGCAGATCAAACACCAGCATCGAGAAATACAAACAGTTAAACACACACAAAAAACAACCTAACCCTAACATAAAATTCACCTTCCCAAAAATGTTCAGACATTCAACTCGGGACTGAAAAGTCACGGGTTAGAACCCCGGACGAGACTTGATGTATGGGAAACCCACTGTACACCTACTGCCCCAGTTTACCTAGTAGCAAATAGGTACCTGGGTGATTAAGACACATGTGCATCAGTTAGGTATTTTTATTATTGAAACGTTTCGCCCACACAGTAGGTTTCTTCAGTCAAATACAAAGCGAGCAGTAGTAATGAAATAAAGATGGTGTAATCAGTCCATCAACCTTGGAGAAAAAGTGTGTGATGAATGGTTTTGAAAACCGACAAGTTGAAGAATTGAGACACTTATGCAACACATGGGAATCTTTATTGAAGAAACGTTTCGCCACACAGTGGCTTCATCAGTCCAATACAAAGTAGAAATGGGTAAGGAGAGTAGAAGTATGAGGTAATCAGTCCCTCAACCTGGATTCGATGTGTTCAGTCCATCACTCTTGTAGTAAGTGCAGCATAGGGCCAGAGAGGTGGCTTATATACTGCGGTGAGATGAGTTGAAGCAGGAGGAGGCGGGATCTTAGTGGGACCTGCCACTAGTTTAAGTAGGTCATCGTCCAAAGGTTGGGCAGGCGTTGAAGTCTTTTTACCAAGATTCCATGATGTTGCAGTGTCTGACAGATGTGATGAATGGTTTTGAAAACCGACAAGTTGAAGAATTGAGACACTTATGCAACACATGGGAATCTTTATTGAAGAAACGTTTCGCCACACAGTGGTCGGTATTATGAATCATAAATACATGAGTGGGTGTGAGTTGGACGTGACTATACACAAATAACCCGCACATAAAAGAGAGAAGCTTACGACGACGTTTCGGTCCGACTTGGACCATTGACAGAGTCACAGTATGACTTTGTCAATGATCCAAGTCGGACCGAAACGTCGTCGTAAGCTTCTCTCTTTTATGTGCGGGTTATTTGTGTATCGTTCCAGTCACGGTATTGTGCCTTTTTGTTATTTATGGACGTGACTAGCTTGTGCTAGTAGGTCTGATGCCGTGCTCCTTCTTAAGTGAATGTGACCTGACCTAACTAGGTTGGGTCATTGGTTTAAGCAGGTGGGAGACTTGGACCTGCCTTGCATGAGCCAGTAGGCCTCCTGCAGTGTTCCTTCTTTATGTTCTCAATTATCATTTTAATGGGTACCTGGGTGTTAGTCAAGTGTCTTGGGTCGCATCCTGAGGGAAGAAACACCATACCAAAAACACTTCAAAATATAGGAACTCAGTAAAGAAAATAAGAAGAAACAGAAGACAAAACGGGTGAAAATGCGCACTGATGAGAAATATGAAGATACAAGTTTTATTAAGCGCTACAGAGGGCGAAACGTTATCCCAACGAGTAATACAACAAAATTCACACAAAAAAATGAGGGACGTGCGAATTACTGACAAATATAAACTAGTTTAGCCAGTGGGTGACCTGCCTAGCATAGGCCAGTAGGCTTATTGCAGTGCTCCTTCTTGCTTATGTTCTTATAAAACAAAGATACAAGCGTTAATTACGACTGTTGAAAGTATATACAAACCGAAACGTTGCCCCAACTGTTACATCAATCCTCACAGACAACAAGCAAAGCAAAATTAACACAAAAAAAAAGAGAGAGAAGCATCGACCTCAAAAAAGAAAGCCAAAGAAAAACAAGTGAGCGTCGGCAAACACGCGGTAAACCGCTAAAACTGGTGCCTCCAATCCTTGAAGGGCGAAGCTAATTCCCTTGAATGAGATATAAATCCCGTCAGAGAGAGAGAGAGAGAGAGAGAGAGAGAGAGAGAGAGAGAGAGAGAGAGAGAGAGAGAGAGAGAGAGTCGGGAGGATGCGATGCAAAAGAAGGGAGATGGAGAGGGGAGGATGAGGGCTGAATATTATAATGAGAGATGTAGACTTGACAGAGGCAGAATAGAGAGTGAGGAGGGGATAAAGGAGGAAGCGGGGGTTGACAGGTTGAGGCACAGATGAAGATGGAATGGGAGAGGGAGTAACAGAAAGTGGTGCCAGCAAATAAAAGATAAATAGCTAATAAGTAAAGAAGTCAGCCCAGTTTGCCCTTTCTCGCAATAATAATAATAATAATAATAATAATAATAATAATAATAATAATAATAATAATAATAATAATAAGAAGAAGAAGAAGAAGAAGAAGAAGAAGAAGAAGAAGAAGAAGAAAAGAAGAAGAAGAAGAAGAAGAAGAAGAAGAAAAAGAAGAAGAAGAAGAAGAAGAAAAAGAAAGAAGAAGAAGAGAAGAAGAAAGAAGAAGAAGAAGAAGAAGAAGAAGAAGAAGAAGAAGAAGAAGAAGAAGAAGAAGAAGAAGAAGAAAAAGAAGAAGAAGAAGAAGAAGAAGAAGAAGAAGAAGAAGAAGAAGAAGAAGAAGAAGAAGAAGAAGAAGAAGAAGAAGAAGAAGAAGAAGAATATAAATATTAGTTACCTTGAAAATTGGATATCAAACCTTTCCAGAAACGGGAAAAATGTTTGGCAATATGTTTGCAAGGTGACTGAGAACTCATCATCAGTACCAGAGTTAAATTCCATTAAAAATATAGAATAACACTTATCTCAAGCTTTCTTGGCAACACATTTTTCTGATTTTCGGAAGATGTTTTGAAAATCATGCATAAAAATGGGAAGGAGAGACAAAGGGAAGGGAAGAGAGACATGGGGGAGGGAGGAGAGACAAGGGGGAGGGAAGAGAGGCAAGGGCAATAGACAAGGGAAGTGGGAGTCTAGAAGGGATAGAGGGGAAAAGAGAGTTTTGCATGCAAGGGAGAATTGGGAGTTAAGAGGAAAGGAAGGGTAAGGGGCTAGGGGAGAGAGGACTAGAGGCTAGGGAAAGGAAAGGTTTGAGGCTAGAGGAGGGAGGACTAGAGGCTAGGGAAAAAGGGCGTGTTAGGTTAGAATGTAGGGAGGGTTAGCAGCTAGTGGGAAAGGTGTGGGGGAGCTTAGAGGCAAGGAAGTACGAGTACGGGAGGAGGGAGGGGATATATAGATAAAGGAGAGGATATAGGTAAGGGAGGGAAGAGATATGATAAGAGAGGAAGGAGGAGGTATAGGTACGAGACGACGGAGGAGATGTAGGTAGGGGAGGAAGGAGGGGACGTAGGCAACGAATGGGGGGATGAGGGGATTATAGGTAAATGAGGGAGGGAAGGGATGTACGTAAGGGAGGGAGGGAGGGGGATATAGGAAAGGAAGGAGGGGGTGTAAGGGTAAGGGGGACACCTCCAACACCCCATAAGGTTGCTGCGTGTTCAATTAGCACAGTGTTAAGTGTCCAGTGTTAATGAAGGTGGGTCTTAGACCAGGCCTAATTAAGGCAAGCATTTGTGAAACAAGGAAGGGTGTGGGGGGAGGGGGCGTGCTGTAGGGAAATGAGGGAGGAGAGAAGTGTAGTAGTAATGGGACGAGTGGAGAAGAGTAAGGAGGGAAGGGGAGTGAGAGGATTGAGAAATCAGAACGAGTGAAAGGAATAAAGGAGCGGAGGGAAGATGGGCAAGGGAGAGAGAGAGAGAGAGAGAGAGAGAGAGAGAGAGAGAGAGAGAGAGAGAGAGAGAGAGAGAGAGAGAGAGAGAGAGAGAGAGAGAGAGACAGAGACAGAGACAGAGAGAGAGACAGAGAGAGAGACAGAGAGACAGAGACAGAGACAGAGACAGAGACAGACAGACAGGCAGACAGAATCTTTATCCTTGAAACGACTCGCCAGCCAGTGCTCTCTTCAGTCCACTGAAGAAACAGTGGAAAATGAGTAGATTGAGGTAGTAGTAGTAGCAGTAACAACAATAATAATAATACCCTATTTAGTTTTTGAAAAGCCCATCATAAGTATTTTAGGTTGTTAGGGCGTTGATGAAATATTCTTGGAGGCAATGAGGTTTGATCTAACTGGAGAGCAGCACCAGTTCCGTGGATCAAGAGCCCTTCACCTTCGTCTAAGCATGGAAGGATATTCACTTAGTGGTCATGGTCACTGGAGTTATCCAGTGCAGGCCAGGCAGCTGTGCCACTGGTTCGAGTCCCCTGCCAAGAAGGCAATCGTTTGTGAGATGAACTCGAAATTAGTCGAATCTTTGAGCATTAAATGGAAAATATAAAGAAAACATGATTATTACATTGTCCTCCACTCTCTCTCTCTCTCACCCTCTCTCTCTCTCTCTCTCTCTCTCTCTCTCTCTCTCTCTCTCTCTCACCCTCTCTCTCTCTCTCTCACTCTCTCTCTCTCTCTCTCTCTCTCTCTCTCTCTCTCTCTCTCTCTCTCTCTCTCTCTCTCTCACCCCCTCTCAACAAAACTTCCAGTTTCCATTAGTTAATCTTTTGCTAATTCCTCTCCTGCCATGACTCAGGGATCAAGAGATTGGCTTCCTCTGGTTCCGTCTGACTCCGTCTTACTCTATCTGGCTCCGTCTTGCTCTATCTGGCTCTATTAGAATTTGTTTGGTTCCTATTGAATTTGGCTCTCACTCTCTACGTCTGGCCTTCACTCGATCCGATCATCTCTCTCTCTCTCTTACTTTATTTTTGCCTACATCTGGCTTTCACTCGGTCCGTCCAGTCATGATTTTCATCCGGCTCAACATGGAAGATTCCTTAGCCAAGGAAGGACAGTATTTCTAAGAATTTTTATTGATATATCTCTATTTTCTAATTTTTACATTGCGATCTACAATCAATACAATTAAAAATTATCACATTTAATCATAAGAACATAAGAAAGAAGGAACACTGCAGCAGGCCTACTGGCCTATGCGAGGCAGGTCCAATTCTCCCACCGGCTTAAGCCAATGCCTTGACCTAGTGAGGTCAAACACGTCACTTAAGGAAAGAGCACGGCATCCGACCTAGTGGCACAAACTAGTCAGGTCCAATTCACACTCACCCACACCCACTCATGTATTTATCCAACCTGTGTGATGAATGGTTTTGAAAACCGACAAGTTGAAGATTGAGACACTTATGCAACATATGGGAATCTTTATTTAGGAAACGTTTCGCCCACACAGTGGCTTCAGTCCAATACAAAGCAGAAAGGTGTAAGAAAAAGAGGAGTTTGAGGTAATCAGACCCTCAGCCTGGAGTCGATGTGTTCAGTCCATCAATCTTGTAGAAGAGGGACTGATTAAATTAAACTCCTCTTCTTACACCTTTCTGCTTTGTTGAAGATTGAGACACTTATGCAGCATATGGGAATCTTTATTCAGGAAACGTTTCGCCACACAGTGGCTTCTTCAGTCCAATACAAAGAGGAAGGCGTAAGGAGAGGAGGAGAATGAGGTAATCAGTCCCTCAACCTGGAGTCGATGTGTTCAGTCCATCAATCTTGTAGAATGTACAGCATAGGGCCGTAGACGTGGCTTATATACTGTAGTGATGTGAGGTGAAGCAGGCGGAGGCGGGGTCATAGTGGTACCATCCACTAGTCGAAGTAGGTCTTCGTCCAAAGATTGAACAAGTGTTGAAGAATTCTTTGTAACAAGATCCCATGATGCTGCAGTGTCTGACAGTTGTGATGAATGGTTTGAAAAACCGACAAGTTGAAGATTGAGACACTTATGCAGCATATGGGAATCTTTATCCAGGAAACGTTTCGCCACACAGTGGCTTCTTCAGTCCAATACAAAGAGGAAGGCGTAAGGAGAGGAGGAGAATGAGGTAATCAGTCCCTCAACCTGGAGTCGATGTGTTCAGTCCATCAATCTTGTAGAATGTACAGCATAGGGCCGTAGACGTGGCTTATATACTGTAGTGATGTGAGGTGAAGCAGGCGCCTTCCTCTTTGTATTGGACTGAAGAAGCCACTGTGTGGCGAAACGTTTCCTGAATAAAGATTCCCATATGCTGCATAAGTGTCTCAATCTTCAACTTGTCGGTTTTTCAAACCATTCATCACAACTGTCAGACACTGCAGCATCATGGGATCTTCTTACAAAGAATTCTTCAACACTTGTTCAATCTTTGGACGAAGACCTACTTCGACTAGTGGATGGTACCACTATGACCCCGCCTCCGCCTGCTTCACCTCACATCACTACAGTATATAAGCCACGTCTACGGCCCTATGCTGTACATTCTACAAGATTGATGGACTGAACACATCGACTCCAGGTTGAGGGACTGATTACCTCATTCTCCTCCTCTCCTTACGCCTTCCTCTTTGTATTGGACTGAAGAAGCCACTGTGTGGCGAAACGTTTCCTGAATAAAGATTCCCATATGCTGCATAAGTGTCTCAATCTTCAACTTGTCGGTTTTTTCAAACCATTCATCACAATTGTCAGACACTGCAGCATCATGGGATCTTGTTACAAAGAATTCTTCAACACTTGTTCAATCTTTGGACGAAGACCTACTTCGACTAGTGGATGGTACCACTATGACCCCGCCTCCGCCTGCTTCACCTCACATCACTACAGTATATAAGCCACGTCTACGGCCCTATGCTGTACATTCTACAAGATTGATGGACTGAACACATCGACTCCAGGTTGAGGGACTGATTACCTCATTCTCCTCCTCCTGTGATGTAGTCCAGCTGGGCTTGTGAGGTCTCTGGGGAGACCTAATTTAACCAATTATATGGTCACACCTTGCCTTGGCAAACGTCTGTAGCCACGCCCACGTCTGAGGTCTTTTGTTCTTGACGCCTCAGACCTAGGCGTCAGGTCGTACACGTGGTTGTGGAGGGTGCTTGGACCACCATAAAAGCCCAAGGAAGAGCATGATCAGGAGATTCGAGCGGAGCTGCTGCTGGGGTGCAGAGCTCCTGAGCAGAGATTCGAGCGGAGCTGCTGCTGGGGTGCAGAGCTCCTGAGCAGAGATTCGAGCGGAGCTGCTGCTGGGGTGCAGGGCTCGGGAGAAGGCTGCTGAAGTCTCTGGAGGAGACTGTTGGAGGCAGTGGGCAGAGTACTGGCTTGGCGCAGTACTCGTGCTGTGTAGGTCTTGGGACCTGTGGCTTAGTTCCTGTGATGAACTGCCCTCTGAACTATATTGTAAGTTACATTCATTTTGGTCAAGTTGATTGTGTTCCCTGCTTATGTGTACCATCCCATTTATCTAAACCACAATAATGTTCTGTTCCCAAATATATTATTGTACAAAGACTTAATAATAAACTGTGTTTGAGTAGAATTGTAATATTCACTGCCCACCGTTATTTATTCTTTTTTTTTCTTATATTTTATTATGTTTTTATATGAGTGAAGAGTGGACGAGGTATATGTTAGTGAGTAGTGTAGAGTTAATGAGAGTGTCGTGGTGGTCACCACTGACCTGTCATTACCTACCTACCTCCGCTAATCATCTCACTCCTACCACCTCGCCTGCCTCTCCCCTGCCTACATAATCCCTTACTCCCATATTCCCCACTTATATCCTATTCAATCATTACCCCCCTACATGACATGGTGTCTAAGCGGTGGTGGTTCTTATTATTTTTATAGTAGGAACCAGTCCCATGTGCCTTATTTTTGACTGCTCGGTTATACTTATGCTACCATTTGCTACCATTTGATTTTGTGTTATTATAATGATATTATAATCCTAGTGACCTTAACTGACCTTTTCTTGACAGTGGGTCTGAATAATTGTTTGGTTGTATTATTATATTTGGTGGAGTTGGTTGTTGGTTTGAGATAAATGGTGGAGAATATCAGTATTTGGGTGAGACTTTTGGGGGAAGCAATTACTGGCCGAAATTGAATATTTACAGAGGAATGAGAAGTCACCTAGCCCGCCCTGGAAGACTTACCCACAACTGTCACCCATTGATGAGTTGCCTATGATTGCTGTCCACCTGATATGCCCAGTCACCCAGCTGATATGCCCAGTCACCCAGCTGATGTGCCCCAGTAGATGTATTGCTGCCCTGGTCTGTCATCCAGTGTAGTGGGTGTCTGTCTGCGTCACCCAGCCTCTGTGACCATCACCCACGGACCGCCAGTTACCCGCAGTTGCCAGGGATGGGTGACCGCACCTGCTGTTGATGACCTGAAGTGACCTCACCTCACCCCGAGCAACTGACCATTGCCTGCTACTGCTGATGTCGGCTGCTGTGATGCTGTCTGCTATGCTGTGGCCATGCTGTGATGCTGTCTGCTATGCAGTAGCCGTGCTGTGATGCTGGGACCGTGCTGCGATGCTGTGGCCGTGCTGTGTGCTGCTGTGATGCGGCCGTGCGGTGATGTTGAGATGCTGCGGCCGTGCTGTGATGCTGGGACCGTGCTGCGATGCTGTGGCCATGCTGTGTGCTGCTGTGATGCGGCCATACTGTGATGTTGAGATGCTGCTGTCGTGCGGTGATGTTGAGATGCTGCGGCCGTGCTGTGATGCTGGGACCGTGCTGCGATGCTGTGGCCGTGCTGTGTGCTGCTGTGATACGGCCGTGCTGTGATGCTGCGATGCTGCCTAGCTCAAGAGGAGGAGATGGCGGTGATGCTGCAGTGGTGTGTGAGGGATTCTGGCTGATGTGCCAGGACAGGAGAATCTACTATGAAGGAGCTGCCATCCTCGGAGATGTGGAAGGACGTGAGCCGCGGAGATGGACTCCAGCTGCTGGGACCAGCCTGCTATCAAGGGCGGTATGGAGGTGTATCCTGCCTTGCTGGTCGACCTGTACGACTGGTATGCGGGGATGTCCTGCCAGCCATGAGAGACAACTGAGAGTGTGATGTCCCCAGCCTACTTTGACTTGCGAGAAGTGTTAGTGTTACCTGTGTGAAATAAGGTGACCTTGAATACGGTCCAGTGATTATGGCCGCCTTGTTTTATGAGGCCAGTGAATCCTAGTAGTGGCATAGGATAATGGAGGGTCTTAGCTGCGATGCCTGCCCTGTCTCGATTTTCAGATGTTGTAGTGTGCATGTGAAGTGTGCCGAAAATGCGACCTTGGTGGTCGTGAAGTGGTCCAGTTGCAGTTACTTGAAAGAATGCAACCCGTTGGAGCAGTTTTCCACGCCATAGAAGCCTAGAGAGGTTTGGCCCAATGGTTAACGTGCGAGGGTGACTAGCATTGGCTAGTGCATTTCTAGTAGAAGTAGGGAAGGCACTGGAGCCCGATATTTAGGTTTAAGGAGAAATGACGGGTAAGGAGGCTTTGCACCAGAGAGCAACTATTATGCTGGCCAACTGCCAGGTGTACTGATTATGCTGCCTTGTGGTAGATGAGAAGGTTGAGGGAAATATATGTAGTTGAATAATTTTGTATTATGTATAATTTTGTCTTTGTATTGTAATAGATTTAAGGGGTTAGGATTAAAATAGTCTAATAACTAGGACAAATTGTCCTAGTTCTCAGATATTTTAAATTGGGGGAGAAAGGGGGATGTGATGTAGTTCAGCTGGGCTTGTGAGGTCTCTGGGGAGACCTAATTTAACCAATTATATGGTCACACCTTGCCTTGGCAAACGTCTGTAGCCACGCCCACGTCTGAGGTCTTTTGTTCTTGACGGCGTCAGACCTAGGCGTCAGGTCGTACACGTGGTTGTGGAGGGTGCTTGGACCACCATAAAAGCCCAAGGAAGAGCATGATCAGGAGATTCGAGCGGAGCTGCTGCTGGGGTGCAGAGCTCCTGAGCAGAGATTCGAGCGGAGCTGCTGCTGGGGTGCAGAGCTCCTGAGCAGAGATTCGAGCGGAGCTGCTGCTGGGGTGCAGGGCTCGGGAGAAGGCTGCTGAAGTCTCTGGAGGAGACTGTTGGAGGCATTGGGCAGAGTACTGGCTTGGCGCAGTACTCGTGCTGTGTAGGTCTTGGGACCTGTGGCTTAGTTCCTGTGATGAACTGTCCTCTGAACTATATTGTAAGTTACATTCATTTTGGTCAAGTTGATTGTGTTCCCTGTCTCACTGCTTATGTGTACCATCCCATTTATCTAAACCACAATAATGTTCTGTTCCCAAATATATTATTGTACAAAGACTTAATAATAAACTGTGTTTGAGTAGAATAGTAATATTCACTGTCCCTGTCTTTTTTTTCTTATATTTTATTATGTTTATATATTTTAGACGAGGCATATGTTAGTGAGTAGTGTAGAGTTAATGAGAGTGTCGTGGTGGTCACCACTGACCTGTCATTACCTACCTACCTCCGCTAATCATCTCACTCCTACCACCTCGCCTGCCTCTCCCCTGCCTACATAATCCCTTACTCCCATATTCCCCACTTATATCCTATTCAATCATTACCCCCCTACATGACAAACCAGTGCTTTCCTATATCCTTCCTGAATCTGAATTTTTCCAATTTAAAGCCATTGCTGCGAGTCCTGTCTATGTTAGATATTTTTAGCACGCTATTTACATCCCCTTGATTAATTCCTGTTTTCCATTTATACACCTCAATCATATCCCCCTTAATTCTACGCCTTTCTAGAGAGTGCAGATTCAGGGCCCTCAGTCTGTCCTCATAGGGAAGATTTCTGATATATGGGATCAACTTTGTCATCCTCCTATGTACGTTTTCCAGTGCATTTATATCCATTCTGTAATACGGTGACCAGAACTGAGCAGCATAGTCTAAATGAGGCCTAACCAAGGATATATAGAGTTGAGGAACAACCTGAGGACTTCTATTATTTATACTTCTTGATATAAAGTCAAGGATTCTGTCAGCTTTATTACGAACACTTAGCAATATTTTCTTCAAGAATTCTTATGAAACTTGATTGTTTTTCTTTTAATTAAAGCTTCCCAAGGTTAATCAACATATCCTAGCAACAGTCTTTATCCAGAACTATCCTCGATTAATAGATAACTAACCTTGACTGGGAGGCAACCTTGATTGAGAGGTAACTAGCCTTGACGAGAAGTAACTAGTCTTAACTGATAGGTAACTAGCTTTGCTGGGAAGTAACTGACCATGACTGAGAGGTAACTAGCCTTGACTGAAAGGTAACTAGCCTTGACTGAGAGGTAAGTAACCTTGACTGAGAGGTAACTAGCCTTGACTGAGAGGTAACTAGCCTTGACTGAGAGGTAACTAGCCTTGACAGATGTAACCAGCCTTGACTGAGAGGTAACCAGACTTGACAGAGAGGAAACCAGCCTTGACAGAGAGGAAACCAGCCTTGACAGAGAGGAAACCAGCCTTGACAGAGAAGTAACTAGCCTTGACTGAGACGTAACTTACAAAAGTCAATATAATGAATGAAAAAGAAAACCTCCCTTATAAATTTTTCCTGCAGAGATGCGACGTTTTTACAAATGACGCTGGAAAAGTACATCCAGGTTTAACTGGAACTTGAAAAATCCCTCATAGCACCAGCTACTCAATATTGGATACACTTTCTCAAATGAATTCTCCCCCCCCCAAAAAAGAAATCACAAAATAGCTGTAAAAGAAAGTTACCTTTATTAGAGAGTTATCTTTTTAAATGAGTTACTTTTACAAGTCTCAAGATGCATCAGACTAGTGTGGCCCCTCAAGATGCATCAGACTTGTGTGGCCCCTCAAGATGCATCAGACTTGTGTGGCCCCTCAAGATGCATCAGACTTGTGTGGCCCCTCAAGATGTATCAGACTAGTGTGGCCCCTCAAGATGCATCAGACTAGTGTGGCCCCTCAAGATGCATCAGACTTGTGTGGCCCCTCAAGATGCATCAGACTTGTGTGGCCCCTCAAGATGCATCAGACTTGTGTGGCCCCTCAAGATGCATCAGACTTGTGTGGCCCCTCAAGATGCATCAGGCTTGTGTGGCCCCTCCAGATGCATCAGACTAGTGTGGCCCTCCAGATGCATCAGACTAGTGTGGCCCTCCAGATGCATCAGACTAGTGTGGCCCTCCAGATGCATCAGACTAGTGTGGCCCTCCAGATGCATCAGACTAGTGTGGCCCTCCAGATGCATCAGACTAGTGTGGCCCTCCAGATGCATCAGACTAGTGTGGCCCTCCAGATGCATCAGACTTGTGTGGCCCTCCAGATGCATCAGACTAGTGTGGCCCTCCAGATGCATCAGACTAGTGTGGCCCTCCAGATGCATCAGACTAGTGTGGCCCTCCAGATGCATCAGACTTGTGTGGCCCCTCAAGATGCATCAGACTTGTGTGGCCCTCCAGATGCATTAGACTTGTGTGGCCCTCCAGATGCATCAGACTAGTGTGGCCCTCCAGATGCATCAGACTAGTGTGGCCCTCCAGATGCATCAGACTAGTGTGGCCCTCCAGATGCATCAGACTTGTGTGGCCCCTCAAGATGCATCAGACTTGTGTGGCCCTCCAGATGCATCAGACTTGTGTGGCCCTCCAGATGCATCAGACTAGTGTGGCCCTCCAGATGCATCAGACTAGTGTGGCCCTCCAGATGCATCAGACTAGTGTGGCCCTCCAGATGCATCAGACTAGTGTGGCCCTCCAGATGCATCAGACTTGTGTGGCCCCTCAAGATGCATCAGACTTGTGTGGCCCCTCAAGATGCATCAGGCTTGTGTGGCCCTCCAGATGCATCAGACTAGTGTGGCCCTCAAGATGCGTCACACTGTATGGGCTGCAGGGCTGTCAAGGAATATTTCGCATCAGGATCTAAATACAACAGTCACGAAAATCTATAAACATTTCCCTCTTATTTACATTTATCAATTATCAACTAATTATAATAATTCTGGAGTTAACTTTCCCATTAAGTTAAGAGAGTAAACTTCGGGTGTTAAATACCTCAAAAAGTTGTTTAATATATTAGATTATTGCTCTCTCTCTCTCTCTCTCTCTCTCTCTCTCTCTCTCTCTCTCTCTCTCTCTCTCTAATACACCAAGTAATGTTACAGCACAAGCTCTAAGTATTACTAGTTAAAAATGTTTGCTAATGCTCTATTTTATAAAATAATATACACGAGCTTTTATGGAAATAACGCCATTCGCGTCGCTACATATCGCTGTAATGATCCCACAATGTCGTTACTGGGGCGGGAGGCAGCAAAATGTGAACATAATAAGAAATATTATATTAAGATGGAAATTTTAATAAGTCTGGCAGACAAGTCACGCAAGTGACCTATTTTATGACTATAAAACTGCGACTCAAATATTATGCATACATAATATATATATATATATATATATATATATATATATATATATATATATATATATATATATATATATATATATATATATATATATATATATATATATATATATATATATATATATATGCATGCAATTTCAATAAAACAATAAACTTCTACTGAAAGGCAAAGATGAATTAGTCAAACAATTTACTTCCACTAATCCATCTTTACCTTACATGTATGGACTAATAAAAACACACAAACCAGGGAATCCAGTCAGACCAATTATTAGCTCCATAGGGTCAGTTTCATATAAATTATCCAAATGGCTTGTCGATATTTTGAGCCCTATTGTTGGCAAAATTTCTAACTTTAATGTTAAAAACAACATAGACTTGGTTGATAAATTAAACTCCTTGACTGACTTAAATGATTTTAACATGGTTAGTTTTGATGTTACTTCCTTGTTTACGAAAGTTCCTGTTGATGATTTATTAAGTTTCTTATCGGAAGAACTCGTTAACTATGCTTTACCATTGCCAGTTCCTACTATCATTAAACTTATTAAACTTTGCATTGTTGATGCAAAATTTGTATTTAATGATAAGTTTTTACACTCAGAAGTTTGGTATGGCAATGGGAAATCCTCTTTCACCTGTTCTTAGTAACCTATACATGGAATTTTTTGAAACAAGGTTGCTTAACACAATCCTCCCTAATAGAGCTAAATGGTTCAGATATGTTGATGATATTTTGTGTCTTATGCCCAAAAATGTAGATATACACCATTTTCTTGGAAAAATTAAATAGCTTAGGCCCATTCTATAAACTTTACTGTTGAGTTTGAAGAAAATAACTCATTGCCTTTTCTAGATGTTTTAATTATTAAGGGTAATAATGAATTCAAATTTAAAATTTACAGAAAAACCTACAAATAACTGCATACATATCAAGATAGAGTCAAACTGTCTGTTTTCTCATCAATGTTTTTGAGAGCTTTACGAATTTGTAGTCCTGAGTTCATAGATGAGGAAATATCCAAAATTTATGAAATAGGTAATGATTTAAAATACCCAAGAAATGTAATTGATAAATCTTTTAAAGTTGCTAGGAACACTTTTTATAATCCAAAAAAAGGGCAACCAGCCTTATTCAACTAAAAATATGTTGGTTCTCCCTTACCATGAAAACTTGGTTGATATGCCTTCTCTTCTTAAGACTTTTAATATTAAAGTTGTATTAAAAAATCTTGATACAGTAAAAAAACTTTTGATTAAGAATTCCCCCCAAAATGCTGATGGATGTGTCTATAAGATTCCTTGTAAAATTTGCGATAAAGTTTATTACGGTCAAACTGGTAAAAATCTCGAACTAAGATTAAAACAACATAAATATAGCATTAGAACTGGACAAGATTCCAATGCTCTATTTATTCATGTAAGAGATTTTAACCATCCAATTGATTTTCAAATTATTATTATTATTATAATCAAGGGGAAGCGCTAAACCCGGAGGATTATACAGCGCCTGGGGGGGGGATGTGGAAGGCATTCAGGCTTAATTCGGGGAACTGGAGCACAGATCCAATTCCCTAAATCAAGAGCCCCTCACCAACATCAAGGAACCTTCCTTGAGGGGATTGATTTTCAAAAAGTTGAGAAAGTAGTATCAAGCAAGTCCATGGTCGACAGGAATATAATTGAATCTTGTTTCATAAAAAGCAGTTTTGACAATAATATGAATATTTCCTTTGGTTTATATAAATTAGATCCATTTATAATTAATAGAATTTGGGTAGAATTTAATAATACACTGGACAAATAAATAGCTTGGGGGTGAGTTTTGCAAAGGACCTGTTCAAGTTGGCTCGCCGCGCGTCACGTGTTTAACCGTTGTGGGATCTGATAGTGAGGTGCTGGCCGACCCCTTATATAGCTTCCTTGGATGCTTCACTTTCATAGTTCCTTGATAATGTGAGTAGTCACGAAAGCGCTTGGAATTTCTCTATTCTTTCAGAGTGGTTGTTTTGCATATATATATATATATATATATATATATATATATATATATATATATATATATATATATATATATATATATATATATATATATATATATATATATCTCCCCGTCTATCTCTCCCCACTTTCAATACAAATCCTCTTCCCAACGATCCCACCCCCACTAAATGCCTCTACAATAGCCAACTGTCCATCCATATTCATGTGAGGTGTCCTATGCAAATCCCCCCTCACCTTCCCCTCCCCCTTCTCATTTTCCTAATCTTCCTTCACCTGTTCTTCCTCTTCCATATATATATATATATATATATATATATATATATATATATATATATATATATATATATATATATATATATATTACACTCATGTGATAATGGCTCTCGAATTAAGGAGATATGGTTTGAAAATACTCTAGTGGGGCTGTGTTCCTTATATCATTAATCGAAGTGACCCAAATAAATGAAGGTAGTCACGCTATGGCGGTATCTATGGTTGAAAAAGAAAAAAAATAAATGAGGGCTGAAAATGAGAACTGCGCAGAGGTCGGAACATCTGTAGGGGGAGGGAGGAGCCTTGAAGAGATCGTAACATCTGCAGACAGGAGAGAGGAGCCTTGAAGAGATCGTAACATCTGCAGACAGGAGAGAGGAGCCTTAAAGAGATCGTAACATCTGCAGACAGGAGAGAGGAGCCTTGAAGAGATCGTAACATCTGCAGACAGGAGAGAGGAGCCTTGAGGAGATCGTAACATCTGCAGACAGGAGAGAGGAGCCTTGAGGAGATCGTAACATCTGCAGACAGGAGAGAGGAGCCTTGAAGAGATCGTAACATCTGCAGACAGGAGAGAGGAGCCTTGAAGATATTGGAACAACTAGCTGGTCCAGTGGCTAACGCGACCGTCTGGAGTTTTGAGACTCTCTGATCGCGGGCTCTATCCCCACCCGTGGTATGGTTTGACCGACCATTATAACTCTGGAACACGATGGTGTTCTGAAGAAAAGACACACTATGACGAAGAAGCTTTTGAGGAGAAATGAACGAAGGGCACCTTTATTAAAAACATTTCGTTCCTTGAACCTTGCTCACTTTAAATACAATATGAACGCCATCCGTATGATCATGTCATGATACTTGCACGTTTTAAAAAAGGAATTTGCATAGTTATTTATGTATGATAAAGCTCCAGTGTGGATGAAACGTCGTGTAATAAATCTCCCACTGCGGATGAAACGTCGTCCCAATATGGGTTAAAAGTACTTGCTTGTTAAAAGTGTCTCTGAATTGCTACAAGCCGAGTTGAGTAGTGACGAGGATGAGCTACAGGTGGATGTAGGTGACTGAACTAGATGGGCAAAGCAAGGCTATAACGACGAGTATCTTGCAAGAAAATTAAGGCAGCAAAATACAAGATGTATTACAGAGAGAGAGAGAGAGAGAGAGAGAGAGAGAGAGAGAGAGAGAGAGAGAGAGAGAGAGAGAGAGAGAGAGAGAGAGAGAGAAAAAAAAAAATTGTTATTCATCAATCTTTCCAGGTCTACAATTTTATACTCATCAGCATTTTGCAATTTGCTCCCAGGATGGGACACACAACAGTCACCTAACAGCCAGGTACCAATTTTACCGCTAGGTGAACTAGGGCAGCAGATGTAATGAGGCTTGTTCACACGTGTCACCCAGCACGAGGATCGAACCCGGGTTGTGTCGGGTGTGCCGAAACGCTTTTACCAGTGAGATGCAGGTGACCAAGGAAAAAAAAAAACTGAGATGAGGGAAGGGAGAGTGAAAAGAAACATGGAGAGACAGGGGGGAAGAAGTGAGGAAGAAGGGTTTTCAAGCTCTTTCCTTCCTCCCTTCCATCTCTCACCCTCCATCACACTCTGTTAATCCCCATCCCTCCCTCTATTAGCTCACACCCTTCCTCCTTCCTTCCTTCCTTCCTTTACTCCCTCTCCGTCTGCCATCCTTCCTCTCTCCCTGCCATCCTCCCTCCCTCCCTGCCATCCTCCGTCTGCTACCCTCCTTGCCAACTTGAAGGCAGCTTGACATTGTTTAACTAACTAGAACAAGGCTCCGTTGGGTCTTGGGTGAATCTCTGGTCCACTCCTAACGAGGCTTTGTCGTGCTCAGTGCTCAATGCTCAGTGCTTCCGTGCTCAGTGCTAACCTTCAAACCTGTATCCTTGATATGCATATTATGTAAGGAAATGAAGAAGATAATCAGTAGTCTGGCGGAAGACCTTAAGACCAGTGAACAGTATGCAGCAAAGACCAACACAGTGCAGGAATTCAGAGCACATATGACAGAAACTGAAAGTTAAATACAAAGGCGGAACTCAACTAGTTCTCAGGCCTCACTTTCTCTCTCTCCCTCTCTCTCTTTCACACACACACACACACACACACACACACACACACACACACACACACACACACACACACACACACACACACACACACACACACACGCATACACACACGCATATTCTACAGGCCTAGTGTCTAACCGACATGTGCCTAGGACAAAATGGTAACACACACACACACACATATACACACACACACACACACACACACACACACACACACACACACACACACACACACACACACACACACACACACACACACACACACACACACACACACACACACACACGCAGCACACCTAACACACACATTTTAAAAATCTAAAATATACAAATAACTCAACAAATGGATTCTTATTGTGCTTCTCCAGCTATGTTATGTGCTGACTGTTGCTGAAGTCTTGCGACTGAATATTTAAGCTGCAGAATTAATGCTGAAGGTTTGAGGTTGAAGGTCGTTCAGCAATCAAGAATCACTGGTAAACAACCTCTGGGTCTTCAGTTCTTGAAGGGGTTATACGATTAAATTATATTTTTTATAGTCCATTTTGCAAGCACAACTGCCGATGAAGGAAGAGTGAAGAAGAGAGAGAGAGAGAAAGAGAAAATGGGAAAGAAGGGAGAAAAAGAGAGTGAGAGAGGGCATACTGGCAAAGGAGGAATACCAATATCTCAAACACCAACACTCACACTTATACCAACACTCATACCTATACCAACACACACCTATAGGTGTTAGAGTTGATATAGCATACCATCACTAACACTTATACAAACACTAACACCAATACCAACTCTTACACCTATACCAACTCTTACACCTATACCAACTCTTACACCAATACCAACTCTTACACCTATACCAACTCTTACACCAATACCAACTCTTACACCTATACCAACTCTTACACCAATACCAACTCTTACACCTATACCAACTCTTACACCAATACCAACTCTTACACCTATACCAACTCTTACACCAATACCAACTCTTACACCTATACCAACTCTTACACCAATACCAACTCTTACACCTATACCAACTCTTACACCTATACCAACTCTTACACCAATACCAACTCTTACACCTATACCAACTCTTACACCAATACCAACTCTTACACCTATACCAACTCTTACACCAATACCAACTCTTACACCTATACCAACTCTTACATCTATACCAACTCTTACACCAATACCAACTCTTACACCAATACCAACTCTTACACCTATACCAACTCTTACACCAATACCAACTCTTACACCTATACCAACTCTTACACCAATACCAACTCTTACACCTATACCAACTCTTACATCTATACCAACTCTTACACCTATACCAACACTCACACCACCAGCTGAGTTCCCTTAGCAACGTGCCCCCCCCACACACACCAGCATGCCAACAAAATGAATCAAAGGTCCCATTCCCTTTGAACATTCCCCAAGGCCACCAACACAAATATTTGAATTGTTTACAAAAAAAGGAGAGGTTGGGTTTGATCACCAAACACACAAGTTCTAAGTTTTACCAGACACATATGTTGAGTTTTCTCAACAAATATATATATATATATATATATATATATATATATATATATATATATATATAAATATATATATATATATATATATATATATATATATATATATATATATATATATATATATATATATATATATATATATATATATATGTCGTGCCGAATATGTAAAACTGGTCAATTAGCAAGAACTCACTTAAAATTCAGTCCTTTCTAAAATTTTCTCTTATACGTTTAAAGATATATATTTTTCATTAATGTTAATGTAAAAAATTTTAATTTTGCTACAAAAGAATCTTAGAAAACTTACCTAACCTTATTATAACAAGAACAATTTATTTTAGCCTAACCCAACTAAATATATTTTAGATTTGTTTACAATAATTTAATACTAAACAAACACAGTAAAATATATTTTTTTCGTTAGGCTCAGAATGATTTTGGCGAAATTATTGCATACACAAATTTTCGCTTGTCCTATATGGCAAGATGAGCGTTGCTATTTAAGCCAAGATCGCAAGTTCTGCCTATTCGGCACGACATATATATGTCGTGCCGAATAGGTCAATTAGTAAGAACTCATTTAAAATTAAGTCCTTTCTAAAAAAAATTCTTATATGTTTAAAGATATTTTTTCCTTATGTTAATGTAAAAATTAATAATTTTGTACCAAAAGAATCTTAGAAAACTTATCTAACCTTTTAATGACAAGCGCAATTTAATTTAGCCTAATCCAGCTAAATATATTTTAGATAAGTTTACAATAATTTAATAAACAAATATAACTGAATATATTTTTTTCGTTAGGTTCAGAATAATTTTTGCGAAATTGTTGTATACATAAATTTTTGCTTGCTTTATTCGGCAAGAAGAGCATTTCTATTTAAACAAAAATCCACAAGTTTTACCTATTCGGCACGACATATATATATATGTATATATATATATTTATATATATATATATATATATATATATATATATATATATATATATATATATATATATATATGTAAGACAGGCGTATATATCTGTAAAATGTTTTTTGTCAGTTTACTGTGCTTATAAATGATGATAAAATTATGTTGCCTTTGATTTTAGAGAGAGAGAGAGAGAGAGAGACTGTCATTTCAGCAGAGCCTTCAGCACAGGAGGGATGTGGGTGGCCTTACTGTTATGTACAAGCCAATATTGTCAAAGTACCACACTTGGATCCACTTCGAGGACAGCGTGAAACAAGCTTTTATACCACAAGACGGGCAGAAAGCAGCAACTTCACTCTGGCTGTACCCTTCTCCAGAACATCACTCCTTCTGAGATCATATATACCCAGGATGACTCGAGTATGGAACACATTCGTACAGCAAAATTATGTCAACGAGATAAAGTCAGTTGATCAAATGAAAATGCTGGCCCACAGATGGCTCCAACTTCATTCTGTTCCCTACTTGTATGTCTCATAACAATAAAAATGCTTTCAAATGAGCTGATGTAGGTAACAGCTCTTAGCTTGCCAATAAAGTTAGGAATCATTAACCTGTAAATAGCTTGTCAATAAAGCTAGGGATCCTTAACCTAACCTTGTCAAACCCTGCGTAAAAAAAAATAAAAGAGAGAGAGAGAGAGAGAGAGAGATATGTGACGAAGCCTATAACAGGAACTTGCACAGGCAAGCCTGTAGCCATATGGGTGATGTTCAAAAGTGGGCCATTGCTAAATGGGAGGTGGACACTAAAAGAAAGCTAGCATCAGGTAGGGTAGGCTCCAAAACCTGTTGGTCCCTGGTCAAGGACAGACAAGGTTATCTGCCTGATGAACTCATTCCACCTCTAAATCGACAGGATGGGATCACCTCTACCAGTAGTCAAGAGAAGGCGGACCTCTTTGCTGAACACTTTGCTACCAAAATGCAAGTTCCTGATCCAGCAAAGGACCCTCCTTGGCTACCTGCAAGAACTGTGTCAAAACTGTCAGTGGCACTGGACAAGCACCTAAAGTCGGTACCTGACCAGCCGGGCTGTGGCTCGCACGTTGCTTTGCGAGCAGCCAGCAGTAACAGCCTGGTTGATCAGGCTCTGATCCACCAGAAGGCCTGGTCACAGACCGGGCCGCGGGGGCGTTGACCCCCGGAACTCTCTCCAGGTAACTCCAGGTGACAATAAAGCAGGAGGAGGTGCATTTCCTATTTAAATCGCTTGACCAAGAAAAGGCTGTGGGCCCAGACAAGTTGAGCCCAAAATTGCTGAGAAGATGTGCAGACCAGCTAGCAGCACCTCTAACTCGCATCTTTCAGCACTACCTAGTACAGTGTAAATAGCCTTCTCTGTGGAAAGAGACAAATGTAGTCCCTGTTCACAAAAAGAAGAGCAGAGCAGAAATCAGCAACTACAGACCAGTGTCACTCCTGTCAGTCACTGGTAAGATCCTTGAGACAATAATCTCAAGACAAATGACAGAGTTTTTTGACTACCACTCACTACTTTGTGATCGTCAATATGGCTTCAGGAAAGGTTACTCTGCTGCTGATCTGTTGTTAAACCTCTCCACTAAGTGGCACCAGTCACTGGATGAATCCAAAGTAAGCTGTGTGGTAGCACTGGACATTGCTGGCGCTTTCGACCGGGTGTGGCACCAGGGCCTCTTAGCAAAACTTCAAGCACTGGGAATTGCAGGCTCTACACTACGTCTCCTCAGTGATTACCTTCATGGTAGATCTCTAAGTGTAGTTCTCAATGGAACGGAATCAGCAAGACATCCTATTGGGGCAAGTGTTCCACAAGGAAGCGTGCTGGGACCATTGTTATGGAATGTCTACTTCAACGACCTTCTTCATCTCATCCCAGAATCACATGCATATGCAGACGACTGTACACTGACATTCACTTATCCAAGAGAAGAAATGCCAGCTCCTCTAAGCTACATCAATCACCAGCTAAGTGCTATATCAGCTTGGGGAAATAGATGGCAAGTAACATTGCACCTGCGAAAACGCAAATGATGATGGTCACTAGGCACCATGATGGTAATGCTGGTGCAGTAGTAAGGATGAATGGGAGGGTGTTGGCACCTGGAGAAGAAGTTGATATCTTTGGGGTGAAATTTGACTCCATACTAACCATGAAGAGCCATGTAAATCTTGCAAACAAGGCAGCCAGGAAGCTTACAGCACTTCGCCGTATCTCGCATCTGCTTGATAGTAGGGGTTGCAAGATTCTGTACGAGGCACAAGTACGCTCACACCTTGAGTATGCTCCACTTTCTTGGTTTGCCTGCTGCCCCCCTCTCATCTGCGACTGCTTGACAGAGTAGAGAACAGAGCAAGACGTCTCATCTCTCGCCTGGACCCATCCTGGATAGATCTGGCATTTCAGCAGAGCCTTCAGCACAGGAGGGATGTGGGTGGCCTTACTGTTATGTACAAGGCCAATACTGTCAAAGTACCACACTTGGATCCACTTCGAGGACAGCGTGAAACAAGCTTTTATGCCACAAGACGGGCAGAAAGCAGCAACTTCACTCTGGCTGTACCCTTCTCCAGAACATCACTCTATCTGAGATCATATATACCCAGGATGACTCGAGTATGGAACACATTCGTAGAGCATAATGATGTCAACGAGATAAAAATCAGTTGATCAAATGAAAATGCTGGCCCACAGATGGCTCCAACTTCATCCTGTTCCCTACTTGTATGTCTCATAACAATAAAAATGCTTTCAAATGAGTTGATATAGGTAACAGCTCTTAGCTTGCCAATAAAGTTAGGAATCCTTAACCTGTAAATAGCTTGTCAATAAAGCTAGGGATCCTTAACCTTGTCAAACCTTGTGTAAAAAAAAAAAAAAGAGAGAGAGAGAGAGAGAGAGAGAGAGAGAGAGAGAGAGAGAGAGAGAGAGAGAGAGAGAGAGAGAGAGAGAGAGAGAGAGAGAGAGAGAGAAAGTTACCCAAGACTCCGCAACAGAAACAAAAGACTGCCAAATACAAAAAGTTTTTTTTTAGTGGCTCTCGATCCACCAACAGACAACGTACCTACTATAAATTTTGAGACAAATCGCTACTCACATAAATCCTCCGACATTTCCGAACCAAGTTTTATCATCCGGCATTACCCCCAGAAACCCCGGATTGTCGTCCGCTTCCCCAGAGCAACCTGCAACACCGGAGGTCCTGTTTGTGCTCTGAACGGGGGAAGGGGAGGACTGAAGGGGGGGGGGGAGGATGTGGTGGCTGGAGGGGAAGGTGGAAGGAAGAGAGGGGAAAGAGGGAAGCAGGGAAGGAGAACTGGAAAAGGTGAGAGAGATGGATGGAGGAGAAAGGGGTAAATAAGAGCAAGGCAGGGGTAGAGCAGGAAAAAGAGGACGAAGATGAATAGAAGAGAAACAGGAACACTATTAGCAACAGGAGCACTACTAGGAACAGCAGCACTACCAACAACACGAGCACCAACAGCAACACTAACAGTCACCCTTGCGGTGATTGTGACAACCATCAGAGCGTTACATGGAGTGGAAGTAACTACCAGTTTCAACTCCCACCCCAAGAGTTCAAATACATGGGAAAGACCGACAGCAGAGGACTTGGGAGTGATGAACTATCTACGCCTATCAAGATTAAGGACTCTTGACTAGTAACGAGGTGTTTGATTCAAGGATAGTGTAGCAGAAGAGAAGCAAAAGGAAGAGAAAGAGGAAGAGGAAAACAAGGAGAAAATAAAGACCATAATTTTTCACACATCTACATTAAAATACTGCCTCATTTATCCCCCCGTGAAGTCACGCATAAAAAGTCTCCATATTGTTCTGTTCTTTACAAAACTGAGTTTCTGCGTGTGAAATTTCTTTGCAGGTTGCAAACATTGTAGTAGGTTCGCCGGTGTTGTCCCGGCTCGGGTCTTTTCCAGGTTGTGAACCAGCCACGGTTGTGAACAGGAGACGTTTGTTTCCTGCGCACTCTGTATGAAATCCGCGTAGTTCTGTTGATGATTCAAAATCACTTGTTTCGTGATTTCATTGATATATAGACTGCTCGTGAGGGCTGGTACACCAAACAGGATGAGGCTGAAATTAGTCTCTGAGGCTCCATGACCACGAATGTTCTTGCATCAGGGATAACACGCTCAGTACTGCTGGGCGCCTAGTGTTTAAGAATGGTGGTCCAATGGATATAGTGATGCATATTGTGTTCAGTTCACCCAGGGATGGGCATGGATACGCAGGATCGAATCCTGGCCAAGCCGCAGTTCTGTTAATTATTATATATATATATATATATATATATATATATATATATATATATATATATATATATATATATATATATATATATATACATATATATATATATATATATATATATATATATATATATATATATATATATATATATATATATATATATATATATCGTGCCGAATAGGTAACACTTGCAATTTTGGCTTAAATAGCAATGCCGAATAAAGCAAGCTAAAATTTGTGTATGCAATAATTTTGCAAAAATCATTCTGAACCTAAAGAAAAAAATATATTTAGTTGTGTTTATTATTAAATTATTGTAAACTTATCTAAAATATATTTAGATGGATTAGGCTAAATTAAATTGCGCTTGTTATAATAAGGTTAGGTAAGTTTTCTAAGGATCTTTCGGTACAAACATTTTTTTTCATTTATGTAAAAATTAATATCTTTAAACGTACAAGAGAAAATTTTAGAAGGCCTTAAATTAAATGAGTTCTTGCTAATTGACCCATTTTACCTATTCGGAATGACACACACACACACACACACACACAGATGTTGACTCCATTCACTGTCAAAGGATAAAAAATTATCCAGCAGTGGGGATAAAAATATTTTAGTTACTTGATTTCTCGCATAATTTTTGGAGTGAAAAAATGCTATAAATGAGAATTAGTCGAGGTGTGAATAATCGCAAGTGGAGTGATGTTCGGGATAAAGTCGTCTCCTAAACAAGATGCCAGTGGGTAAGTTAGAGAATGTACTGCATTAACATGTTAAGACTTGCTGAGACATAGAATGTTCAACACCTCTGCTAATACGTAGACTCTCCCATCACTTCAGTGAAGCTTATCCTGTCTTGGCAAACTTCTACAGAGTCCCGTCATCGAGGAATGTTTCAAACATCACAGTTATGTCAGAATGGCCGTTCACTAAACTATGCGCGAGCTCTACGACATTGTTAATGAAGTGTCTTAATTTAGCAAACAACGTACTGATGGGTTGGCTCCTTAGCTTTGCTCTCTGACCAAGTGGGGACACTGTGCATGTCTGTATATTTTTCTTCCGGTAACTACTCTGAGTGATGCGTCGACGGTATCTTCGTTGCCGTAAGAAAAGACGAAGAAACTAAAATGGCACGAAACACAACGCACACACACACACACACACACACACACACAGGAACTGTGAATAGACCCCTGCAACCACATATAGTTGGGTGCACACCCACACACACACACATACACGCACACACACACGCATACATCCAGAGACAGAGGGAGGACAATCAAACAGGAGATATCAAGCATTGAAACGACTAATGAGGAAGTGAGGAGATTGCTGAAGGATCCTGGCACATCAAAGGCATCAAGACCTGATGAGATATTAGCACGAAAACTGAGAGAAGGAACTGAAATACTGTTCAAGACGCCCACATAGATCTTGAACAAATAGGTAATGATGAGTGAAGTGCCAGACGGCTGGAAGGTGGCACATGTGACACCAATAATCCTTCGCAGATCGTACATTTGTATTAAAGAGGCAATGATGCAATAACATCTTGCTGACAAGTATGAAGGCAGACTGTTTCTGACCTGCAACCTTTCAAGTATTCTGCAAATTATGTCTTTCAGAGACATGTTGCAGAAAGAGTTTTTCATTGGACCAGTGTTGTGCTCCGTGTAGAGCTTCATCAATTTACTGACCTCATAAAGCTCTATACAAAAAGATAAACTGTCTCAGTAAAAGGACAGTGTCCCCAGATGCTGTGCTTTTATTGGGCCTTCAGACAGACCTCAGAGAATATAAGGTCTATCAAGGACAAATTTCAGCTATTCGGCTATGGCCGAATTATCAACGTTGTCATCAGGTTTAGTTTAGACTGCTATCCCGTTGATCGTATTATTAAATCTATTTGTGTGCTGTTATAATGTTCGCTAGATGACACAAATCTCCGACGTCTTTCAGCTTATCATTATAAGGGAACATAAAGTATTTACTGAAGTCTTAAAATGTATATTTTCTGATTTCTGTAAAAGGATTTTCTAGCAGCGGAAGTGGAACCTGTAAGCTACAATACCATGTAGGAAGACTATAGATAATTTACAGGTACGAGCTACCTAATTTTTTCAGAGTCTCTTAGACGAGAGCAGACCTAATGCTGCCTCCCTCCAGTCACTTTCTCTTCTGTCTCTTCTTTCTTTTTCTCTTGTCTCATTTTTTCACTTTCAAACTCCTCCTCTCATTTTTAATCTTTCAACATCTTACTCTTAACCTCTCTCCCTTTTCACTCTCCCCTCTTCTTATGCTCATCCTTGCTCCCTACCCTTCCTCCCTTCTCACTCTCTCCTTACTCCTTCCCCCTCCTTCCCCAGCAACGATCCGACCGGCAATATATGTCAAACTAACACAACAAAATTGCCCCAAAATTCAAAATGATTGGTGCTTCAAGTTGTTGCAGACTGAGGTCGTAAGTCGTGGCAGCTTCACAATGACCTCCTCGTCCTGGATCACACTTCTCAGTATGTTCTGCAATCCCCTCCCCCCTCTATCTCTCTCCCTGCACCCTCTTTCCTACCCTCTCTCTCTGCGCCCATTTCCCCTCTCCCTGCGTTCGCTTCCCCCCTCTCCCTGCGCCCCCTTGCCCTCTTTATGCATTCCCTCAGTCCCTCACCAACAACAATGGGAATTATGTAGGAGTGCCGCCGGCAACGTTGGAGGGAAAAACACACACTAGTCAAATATCCATCCCGCTACCAAGATTATACGATAATATTTATTGGGATTTAAAAAATGTTCAACACTTGGAGAGGCAAAAATATTTCTTTGAAATTTTATGCAATAACTATTATTATTATTATTGTCAATATTAGTTTTATTATTAGTATTATGATACAGTAATAAATTGCTTCTGTAGAGGGCTGATGACTTTACATTCTAAATATTATATACCATTCTACGGTCAAATTTCATTTTTTTTATTTCATCGTAGAAGTGGTTAAGCGATTATAATCGGTTTAGAATATAGTGATTACTCAAACTGTCATTTAAAACTGCACTTCACAAAATGTGTTTTTGACACTGTTGTTGTTGCCCTGATATTTTTACTAACTGTGAAGCTCGACGTGGGAGGAAGGGTAAAAGGCACACGGATTTTTTTTCTTGCCTTTAGGCATATAGATGTAAGATTTTCGAGAGAGGTGACGACATGTGGTTTCCACTGTCCTTGTGACACAGTAATGCTTGCTCTGGACAACATTATAGCTCACTGAAAAAAATTCGTTTAATGATTTTTTTTTAGGGTGACTGAGAGGCGAATCCAGGGATATTCTTTCTGGTCTCATCCCCTCAAGAGAGTCGCATTGATTCCCTTGATATATATATATATATATATATATATATATATATATATATATATATATATATATATATATATATATATATATATATATATATATATATACATATGCAAAACAACCACTATGAAAGAGTAGTGAAATTCCAAGCGCTTTTGTGACTACTCACATTGTCAAGGAACTATGACAATGTGAGTAGTCACGAAAGTGCTTGGAATTTCACTACTCTTTCATAGTAGTTGTTTTGCATATTTTAAAATCACCTGTTTACTGTGATCTTATTGCATATATATATATATATATATATATATATATATATATATATATATATATATATATATATATATATATATATATATATATATATATATATATATAGTTCAACAAGTCAGCCGTCTCCCACCGAGGCAGGGTGACCCAAAAAAGAAAGAAAATCCCCAAAAAGAAAATGCTTTCATCATCATTCAACACTTTCACCACACTCACACATAATCACTGTTTTTGCAGAGGTGCTCAGAATACAACAGTTTAGAAGCATATACGTATAAAGATACACAACATATCCCTCCAAACTGCCAATATCCCAAACCCCTCCTTTAAAGTGCAGGCATTGTACTTCCCATTTCCAGGACTCAAGTCCGACTATATGAAAATAACCGGTTTCCCTGAATCCCTTCACTAAATATTACCCTGCTCACACTCCAACAGATCGTCAGGTCCCAAGTACCATTCGTCTCCATTCACTCCTATCTAACACGCTCACGCACGCTTGCTGGAAGTCCAAGCCCCTTGCCCACAAAACCTCCTTTACCCCCTCTCTCCAACCCTTTCGAGGACGACCCCTACCTCGCCTTCCTTCCCCTATAGATTTATATGCTTTCCATGTCATTCTACTTTGATCCATTCTCTCTAAATGACCAAACCACCTCAACAACCCCTCTTCTGCCCTCTGACTAATACTTTTATTAACTCCACACCTTTTCCTAATTTCCACACTCCGAATTTTCTGCATAATATTTACACCACACACTGCCCTTAGACAGGACATCTCCACTGCCTCCAACCGTCTCCTCGCTGCTGCATTTACCACCCAAGCTTCACACCCATATAAGAGTGTTGGTACTACTATACTTTCATACATTCCCTTCTTTGCCTCCATAGATAACGTTTTTTGACTCCACATATACCTCAATGCACCACTCACCTTTTTTCCCCCATCAATTCTATGATTAACCTCATCCTTCATAAATCCATCCGCCGACACGTCAACTCCCAAGTATCTGAAAACATTCACTTCTTCCATACTCCTCCTCCCCAATTTGATATCCAATTTTTCTTTATCTAAATCATTTGATACCCTCATCACCTTACTCTTTTCTATGTTCACTTTCAACTTTCTACCTTTACACACATTCCCAAACTCATCCACTAACCTTTGCAATTTTTCTTTAGAATCTCCCATAAGCACAGTATCATCAGCAAAAAGTAACTGTGTCAATTCCCATTTTGAATTTGATTCCCCATAATTTAATCCCACCCCTCTCCCGAACACCCTAGCATTTACTTCTTTTACAACCCCATCTATAAATATATTAAACAACCATGGTGACATTACACATCCCTGTCTAAGACCTACTTTTACCGGGAAGTATTCTCCCTCTCTTCTACACACCCTAACCTGAGCCTCACTATCCTCATAAAAACTCTTTACAGCATTTAGTAACTTACCACCTATTCCATATACTTGCAACATCTGCCACATTGCTCCCCTATCCACTCTATCATATGCCTTTTCTAAATCCATAAATGCAATAAAAACTTCCCTACCTTTATCTAAATACTGTTCCCATATATGCTTCAAAGTAAACACTTGATCTACACATCCCCTACCCACTCTGAAGCCTCCTTGCTCATCCGCAATCCTACATTCTGTCTTGCCTCTAATTCTTTCAATTATAACCCTACCGTACACTTTTCCTGGTATACTCAATAAACTTATTCCTCTATAATTTTTACAATCTCTTTTGTCCCCTTTCCCTTTATATAAAGGGACTATACATGCTCTCCGCCAATCCCTAGGTACCTTCCCTTCTTTCATACATTTATTAAATAAAAGTACCAACCACTTCAACACTATATCCCCCCCTGCTTTTAGCATTTCTGTCATGATCCCATCAGTTCCAGCTGCTTTACCCCCTTTCATTCTACGTAATGCCTCGCGTACCTCCCCCACACTTACATTCTGCTCTTCTTCACTCCTAAAAGATGGTATACCTCCCTGACCAGTGCATGAAATTACCGTCTCCCTTTCTTCCTCAACATTTAAAAGTTCCTCAAAATATTCTCGCCATCTACCTAATACCTCCCTCTCCCCATCTACTAACTCCCCTACTCTGTTTTTAACTGACAAATCCATACTTTCCCTAGGCTTTCTTAACTTGTTTAACTCACTCCAAAAATTTTTTTTATTTTCATTAAAATTTCTTGACAGTGCGTCTCCCACTCTATCATCTGCTCTCCTTTTGCACTCTCTCACCACTCTCTTCACCTTTCTTTTACTCTCCATATACACTGCTCTTCTTATAACACTTCTGCTTCGTAAAAACCTCTCATAAGCTAACTTTTTCTCTTTTATCACACCCTTTACTTCATCATTCCACCAATCACTCCTCTTTCCACCTGCCCCCACCCTCCTATAACCACAAACTTCTGCCCCACATTCTAATACTGCATTTTTAAAACTATTCCAACCCTCTTCAACCCCCCCCACTACTCATCTTTGCACTAGCCCACCTTTCTGCCAATAGTCGCTTATATCTCGCCCGAACTTCCTCCTCCCTTAGTTTATACACTTTCACCTCCCTCTTACTTGTTGTTGCCACCTTCCTCTTTTCTCATCTACCTCTCACTCTAACTGTAGCTACAACTAAATAATGATCCGATATATCAGTTGCCCCTCTATAAACATGTACATCCTGGAGCCTACCCATCAACCTTTTATCCACCAATACATAATCTAACAAACTACTTTCATTACGTGCTACATCATACCTTGTATATTTATTTATCCTCTTTTTCATAAAATATGTATTAGTTATTACCAAATCTCTTTCTACACATAGCTCAATTAAAGGCTCCCCATTTACATTTACCCCTGGCACCCCAAATTTACCTACTACTCCCTCCATAACATTTTTACCCACTTTAGCATTGAAATCCCCAACCACCATTACTCTCACACTTGATTCAAAACTCCCCACGCATTCACTCAACATTTCCCAAAATCTCTCTCCTCTACACTTCTTTCTTCTCCAGGTGCATACACGCTTACTATAACCCACTTTTCACATCCAATCTTTTACTCTACATAATCCTTGAATTAATACATTTATAGTCCCTCTTTTCCTGCCATAGCTTATCCTTCAACATTATTGCTACTCCTTCTTTAGCTCTAATATTGCTACTCCTTCTTTAGCTCTAACTCTATTTGAAACCCCTGACCTAATCCCATTTATTCCTCTCCATTGAAATTCTCCCACCCCCTTCAGCTTCGTTTCACTTAAAGCCAGGACATCCAGCTTCTTCTCGTTCATAACATCCACAATCATCTCTTTCTTATCATTTGCACAACATCCACGCACATTCAGACTTCCCACTTTAACAATTTTCTTCTTCTTATTCTTTTTAGTAATCTTTACAGGAAAAGGGGTTACTAGCCCATTGTTCCCGGCATTTTAGTTGACTTTTACAACACGCATGGCTTACGGAGGAAAGATTCTTATTCCACTTCCCCATGGATATAAAAGGAAAAGTAATAAGACCAAGAACTATTAAGATAAAATCAAAGAAAACTCAGATGAGTGTGTATAAATAAACGTGTACATGTATGTGTAGTGTGACCTAAGTGTAAGTAGAAGTAGCAAGACATACCTGTAATCCTGCATATTTATGAGACAGACAAAAGACACCAGCAATCCTACCATCATGTAAAACAATTACAGGCTTTTGTTTTACATTCACTTGGCAGGACGGTAGTACCTCCCTGGGTGGCTGCTGTCCATATATATATATATATATATATATATATATATATATATATATATATATATATATATATATATATATATATATATATATATACAGTACAGTTCTTAATCCAAGGAATTAAACCAATCCTTCCTGTCCTTAGTTTGAGCCTGATCGCGTCCCATTCCCCCAGGTACCGTACGACCCCTGTGAGTTCAGCATTCCCTATGTTAATAATAATAATAATAATAATAATAATAATAATAATAATAATAATAATAAAATTCCTGGTCTCATAGGCTTATACTCAAGGGTCACCAGCCTTTTAGTCCAGGTAGTCCACATTTCAGTTTAAAATTTGCAATGAGGCCGCATTTCAAAAGTAAAAAAAAATCACAAAGAGAAAAGCTAATTTATGTATTTAACGCACTACAGTTCGACCAAACATAACGTGAGAATTAGCCACAATATTTATATAATCTATACATCAATATTCTCAAATACAGGAGACTTATTTACTGACCATCGTCGAGGGTGTGTGTCGACCTTAAGTCGAAATTATCCTTGCTGGGTCGTCTGCAGCCAGGTGAAATCTGATAGATACTGAGGACCATGCAAGACCGATGAATTTTGAGGACCATGCAAGACTGATGCATTTTGAGGACTACACAAGACTGGTGCATTTTGAGGACCAAACAAGACTGATGAATATTGAGGACTACACAAGACTGATGCATTTTGAGGACTACACAAGACTGGTGCATTTTGAGGGCCACACAAGACTGATGCATTTTGAGGACCACACAAGACTGATGCATTTTGAGGACCACACAAGACTGATGCATTTTGAGGACCACACAAGACTGATGAATATTGAGGACCACACAAGACTGATGCATTTTGAGGACCACACAAGACTGATGCATTTTGAGGACCACACAAGACTGATGAATATTGAGGACCACACAAGACTGATGCATTTTGAGGGCCACACAAGACATGCATTTTGAGGACCACACAAGACTGATGCATTTTGAGGACCACACAAGACTGATGAAAATTGAGGACCACACAAGACTGATGAATATTGAGGACCACACAAGACTGATGCATTTTGAGGACCACACAAGACATGCATTTTGAGGACCACACAAGACTGATGCATTTTGAGGACCACACAAGACTGATGAATATTGAGGACCACACAAGACTGATGCATTTTGAGGACCACATAAGACTAATGAGTATTTTTTCCATTATATGACGCTTATCCATTTACATTCCATTCACTAATCTATTTCTATTACGTTACACTGCCATTTCCGTTAAATGGTACTTAACCATTTCCACTGCGTACCATCTATCGACATTAAATTACATCATTAGTCAATCCACCTGTTTAGTTTACATTAATCTTCTGATAATGTTCTCAAGTCATTCTGAGTTTCCACTCTGCATTTTATAGCTTCTAATTTATTTAAATGTCTTGACAAGACATTTAAATAAATTAGAAGCATTGATGGGGCAAGTACTAAATCCTGCGGGACGTCGCTAGTGCCCTTTCACCATAGATTTTCTTTCGTATTTTACCTCTGCATTTATCAATAAAAAATAATTATCATACTACATAGTTTTCGTTTTGCATCTTCAAATGTTTAAATAATAATAATAATATTTATTAGTATTATTATAATTATTACTATTATTTTTATTATATTTATGTGAATTCGCTAAGCGAATGATGCAATTAGAATTGCAATGATGCAATGAGAAATGATCCGAGGAACGAAGGGGAACCTTTTATAGGTTTCCCTAGTAATTCGGCAGACTGAGATTTTAGGATATCTCACCGAAGCTGAACAATTTCAGCAACGGAACAACACAAATCTTTAAAGATCTCAGTGACGAGGTCATCTTCTTCAAACGAAAATATTCCACGAACTTTAAATTGGATTGTAAGCCAAAGGAATTGCTCCAAGCAATAGTTGATCCTGCACTCCTGGCATGTTCGCCAAGAGTTGCATTTCCTATTGTACATGGGAGTACAGGTGATCCTAATAACACGTTTGCAAACAAATCACGGTTAGTGCATGGGTCTTTCAGTACTCACTGGCCGTGGGTTCGAACCTCACCCGTTCCGTGGTTTCAGTACAGGAGAGTATGTGAAGAAGACATAGCAGAGGATGAAAGTCCACACCAAAGCTATATGCTAAGATGTACTATCTACTTCTACGTACATTAAGAACTATCAGAATTATCTTGTACTATCTAGGTTTGCGAGTCAGACAGAAAAAAACAAAGGCTCTCTCCCTCCCTCCGACACTCTTCTTTCTCCAGAATGCCATTATCAACAGCTTCAGGACAACACAAATTCACGGAGTTGTTGCAGAACAAGAACACTTCAACAGGTATGCAGTACTTTACATAAACTGTAACACTGCCCTATAAATATTACAGTTCATTTGTCCATAAAAAATATTATGAGAGAATATAAAAAAAAATGTATTTCACATTTTGGATTGCTAATGGGGGTTGTACTAATTGCTGTGTGTCTTCATTTCATTTTTCAGTTGTGAAGATTGGCCTCAAAAGGTAGACGGTACCTGGGTTTCTTTGCACCATTGTGGTGCGTTCACTCTCTTCTCCTGGATTCTTGTCTCAAGTACACACAAATGGTGACACAATTCTTGGCCTCGTGTGTGTGTGTGTGTGTGTGTGTGTGTTTGTGTGTGTGTGTGTGTGTGTGTGTGTGTGTGTGTGTGTGTGTGTGTGTGTGTGTGTGTGTGTGTGTGTGTGTGTGTGTGTCAGTATTGGCACCACCCTTGGCCTGATACCATCACGGTCATTATCGTTGTGCTCGTTAAATTATCTCTCTTATCGCTGGAGGCTCAGCCTCTGCCACAGACATAAAACATGTGATTGCGTCTCGTGTTTCTTTTTGTTTCGCTTTATGCCGGGCAAAGCCCTGGTTTAGAGTGGTTTTGCGAGACATTAGACAAGATATCAGCGTGGCCCACTTCCTGTGTTCTGATGATGCAGCACTGAGGGAAAACCTTGCAAGTTTTAGCCTGTGTGGTGGTGATGTGTGTGTGTGTGTGCTATTGCTGTGATTGTTTGTATCATCATCATTCTTCTTCTTGTTCTAATTGCCGATGTTGCCCGTGTTGTTGCTCTCTCTCTCTCTCTCACGAGCGCGCGCCTGCGCGTGCGTCTGCGCAAATTATCATCCTATGACGTTATGTGAAAGGTTTGTTTTTTTTAAATGGGGTAGAAACATAGTCAGTGAGCTGGTCGTTACAAAATCACTGACTCTCAGCACTATTATGTCAGCGGTCGAGTAATCGCAGCTCTGGATATCATTTGACAACGATCAGAGTTACGAGAGACTTTCCAGTGTGCTGACAAACCAGCAGTCACCACCACCATCACCTCTCCCACTTCTCCATCCCTTGCTCCCTCCGTCTGCTAACTTTACCCTTCTGTGCGCCCCCCCCCCACCCTCGCTTTCCTTCAGCTGAAATCGTAAAGGACGACCTATCAATGTAAGACATTCACTAGGGCTTTATTTTAGCCATGCAATTCCCAGACGCGAAACATTGTGTCATGCAAATTGGAGGCGGCCCTTGTGCCAGTGGTCTGATTGCTGTAAAACTGTTGATCCTCGCTGCCTTGACTGGTAACTGCCTACAGTGTGTGATGTTTTAGTTAGGAATTCTTTTTCCGTATGTGTAGTCTGTGTGTGTATTCACCTATTGGTGGTTGCAGGGGTTGAGCCGTAGCTCCTGGCCTCGCCTCTTCGCTGGCCGTTTTAGGTCCACCCTCTCCCTACCAAGAGCTTTATCGTACGTGTTGGTTACCGTTTTGTCCTAGGCACATGTCGATTAGACACTAACCCTGTTGTATATGCGTGCTTGTGTGTGTGTGTGTGTGTGTGTGTGTGTGAGAGAGTGTGCATGTGAGTATACATGTGAGTGTGCATGTGTGCGTGCGTGTGTGTGTGTGTGTACTCACCTAGTTGAGGTTGCGGGGGTCGAGTCCGAGCTCCTGGCCCTGGTGTGTGTGTGTGTGTGTGTGTGTGTGTGTGTGTGTGTGTGTGTGTGTGTGTGTGTGTGTGTGTGTGCACAGGTGTGCGTGTGTGTGTGTGTGTGTGTGCACATGTGTGCGTGTGTGCACATGTGTGCGTGTGTGCGTGTGTGTGCATGAGCGTGTGTGTGTGTGTGTGTGTGTGTGTGTGTGTGTGTACTCACCTATTTGTACTCACCTATTTGTGGTTGCAGGGGTCGAGTCCTAGCTCCTGGCCCCGCCTCTTCACCGGTTGCTACTAGGCCCTCTCTCTCCCCGCTCCATGAGCTTTATCAAACCTCGTCTTAAAACTGTGTATGGTTCCTGCCTCCACTACGTCATTTTCTAGGCTATTCCACTGCCTTACAACTCTATGACTGAAGAAATACTTCCTACTATCTCTCTGACTCATTTGTGTCTTCAACTTCCAATTGTGGCCTCTTGTTTCTGTGTCCCCTCCCTGGAACATCCTGTCTTTGTCCACCTTGTCTATTCCACGCAGTATTTTATATGTCGTTATCATGTCTCCCCTGACCCTCCTGTCCTCCAGTGTGGTCAGGCCGATTTCCCTTAATCTTTCCTCATAGGACATTCCCCTTAGCTCTGGAACTAACCTTGTCGCAAACCTTTGTACTTTCTCTAGTTTCTTGACGTGCTTTATCAAGTGCGGGTTCCAAACAGGTGCTGTATACTCCAGTATGGGCCTGACATACACGGTGTACAGTGTCTTGAATGATTCCTTACTAAGGTATCGGAATGCTGTTCTCAGGTTTGCCAGGCGCCCATATGCTGCAGCAGTTATCTGATTGATGTGTGCTTCCGGAGACATGCTCGGTGTTATACTCACCCCAAGATCTTTCTCCTTGAGTGAGGTTTGCAGTCTTTGGCCACCTAGCCTATACTCTGTCTGGGGTCTTCTGTGCCCTTCCCCTATCTTCATGACTTTGCATTTGGCAGGATTAAATTCGAGAAGCCATTTGCTGGACCAGGTGTCCAGTCTGTCCAGGTCTCTTTGAAGTCCTGCCTGGTCCTCATCAGATTTAATTCTCCTCATTAACTTCACATCGTCTGCGAACAGGGGACACTTCTGAGTGTATCTCTTCCATCATGTCATTCACATATACCAAAAATAGCACTGGTCCTAGGACTGACCCCTGTGGGACCCTGCTCGTCACAGGTGCCCACTGTGATGCCTCATCATGTGTGTGTGTGTGTGTGTGTGTGTGTGTGTGTGTGTGTGTGTGTGTGTGTGTGTGTGTGTGTGTGTGTGTGTGTGTGTGTGTGTGTGTGCGTGTGTGTGTGTGTGTGTGTGTGTGTGTGTGTGTGTGTGTGTGTGTGTGTGTGTGTGTGTGTGTGTGTGTGTGTGTGTGTGTGTGTGTGTGTGTGTGTGTGTGGCCACTACTTGTTTACATTCATCTATTTGAGTCTGTGTGGGAGAAGGTTCTTGGCCCCGACTTTTATTTTTGTACTGACTGACGAGAATAAGTTTTGAAACACGTACAACATTTCAACCCCTTTTATGTGCTTGACTTCCACTGTCTGTGTGGCGGACATCTAGTGAGTGCAAATAGAATGATCGTCTGCCTCGAACTCAACAGACGGAGGATCGAGCCCCCATCACGTCTTGCGCTGATTGACCCACATTGGGTTAGCGCCTGACATGAATGATTACGAACTCAGATTAAGTTGTAATAAACAACTGTCAATGAATAAACATCTGACATCCATCCATCTTCCTGTTTATTTATGAATGAGTATTATTATTATTATTATTATTATTATTATTATTATTATTATTATTACTCCCATTGTGTAGAGACGAGTATTCCCACACCTATGGTAGTGACTAAAAGGTTATTACTTCATGAGCTGTATGACCCTTATGGGTTTAGTGCTTAGCTATGATAATAATAATCATGAGTCGCGGACTGACCCACATCCCTAAAATGTAAAACAAAAAATTCAACACTAGCAAGAAGAAATGTATAGGGCTGTCAAGAGAGAGGCGATGTTTTGATATCTCGCGTCAACTCGACGCTTTTTTAATATACAATAAATGTTCAGCGATATTTTCAAGTGCTAGGATCATACAAGAACCATTTGGGTTGCAAGGCCAATTTGATTACAAATTTTGGTCCGTGAAAATAAATATTTGGTAATCCTGGTACAGATCAATCGCTATGGCTGTGGGGGAGTGCAGCCCCCCGCAAGTTTGCTTCTAGTTCCTCATCTGGTAAAAAAAAAATAGTTGTCTAATTTTTCTGTCGATGAGTATCTTGTATGTCGTAATTATGTCTCACCAGCTCTCACATTTTCATTCTCTCTCTCTCACACACTCTTTTTCTCTCTCTACCCTGGAGCTTCCATAGACAAAGGGGTTTGGGGGAGACAGATTTACCAGAAGGCGAGACTGATTCTCCCTTCCGTCAGTGGATGTATCGTGGAGGAGGGTGGCAGTCAGTGGTAAATCCTGTGACTGGAGACCCTCCCTGGAACGTGATGAAGACTCCCTCGCCCAAGATTATACATCACACTTTTTCCGCGGCCAGGTACACACTGCTGTGTGTGTGTGTGTGTGTGTGTGTGTGTGTGTGTGTGTGTGTGTGTGTGTGTGTGTGTGTGTGTGTGTGTGTGTGTGTGTGTGTGACCACTTTGTCCTAGGCACATGTCGATTAGATACTAGGCCTGTTGTATATGCGTGCTTGTGTGTGTGTGTGTGTGTGTTAGTTACCATTTGGTCCTAGGCACATGTCGATTAGACACTAGGCCTGTTGTATGTGCATGCGTGTGTGTGTGTCTGTGTATGTGCGTGTGTGTGTGTGTGTGTGTGTGTGTGTGTGTGTGTGTGTGTGTGTGTGTGTGTGTGTGTGTGTGTGTGTGTGTGTGTGTGTGTGTGTGTGCGCCCAAGGGTTCGCCTAGCTGTATTCATCTAGGTGTGGTTGCAAGGGAGGTCGAGTTTCTGCTCTTACACCACTTATGATCAGTCATATTCACTATTCTTTTAAAACTGTTTATGAAGTCTGCTTCCACCACTTCTTCATCCACATCGTTCCACTTCAAAAGTTCTCCTAGACTAAAAAAAAAAGTGCTTCCTGACATGTTTGAAATTTTTTGCAACTTTAATTTCCATCTTTGCTCTCTTTCGATTCATCTTAGTATGTTGTATGTCACAATAATGTCTCTTTTTTGGACATTCCATCTTCCAGACTTAAAATTTAGCTCCTTTAATTTTTTGGTTTGTTTTTTTTATCCCTGGGACTAGGCTGATCATTAATCTCTTAACTTTACCTAGTTTCTAATTAATTTATTAATTATTTGTGGGTTCCATGCTGGTGCTGCATACTCAGTGATGGATCCGACGTACGTCGTGTACAGGGTCCTCGAGGCTCTTTGTTGAGATACCTGAATGTTGTTTATAAGTTTGTTAGGTGTGAGTGTGTATGCTGGAAGGTTAATCAGAAGGTACTCGTTGCTATGTTTACCTCTCGGTTCTTCTTCGCCAGGGGCTGTGACCTCTTTTTCCACAATCTGTGTGCCGTATATGATCTTTCTTCCACCCGGATACCTTTGCTTTTGATATGCCTTTACCTCTGATGAGTTCCGAGAGGTTTTCTACTTCTGGAACCCATTGCACTTATTGAGGATGACGACAAATAACTTTTCTGACCACTTCTGTAGTTTCTCCAGCTACTCTTACAACTTTCACTTATCTTCAATACTTATTTTCCTCATTAGCTTCAGCCATTGGTCCCATTTGTTTTGATGTACGCAATTTGCTCTACAGCATCTTCTGGTGTAGTGATGTCCAATCTTCTTTGGTCTATCTCATCTCTCATTGAGACACTTCTTAAGTAGCATCTTTCTGTGTCCTCTCCAATTTTTATTTGCCTAACTAATTGTACCTCATCTGCGAACTTTGATTCATCGAACATTTCTTCCATCCTAATTTTCTTTCTCGACCCCTTTACCTAAAAAAAAAGTAGCTGGGTTAAAATAAGTGAGCAAACGCAAGTTCCTTCACTCTCCGTAGCATGTAACAATTATCACCTCCTCACACTTCAATTAGTTCCACCTCTACGCCCAATCAGAGTCAGGGTCGACTTTTCCTTACTCCGCTAAAACCTAGGAATGCTTTCCACCTTACATTTTTTTTATCTTGCAAAAAAAATTAGATCGATTTCCATGCGCTGGCTACGTTTGTGTTGGACAAACCTTACTTTTTGTGTGTGGATTCTTTCAAGAAAATTAAAAACTGACAAAAAAAAATTTTTTTGAAAAGAAACGATTCATTAAACTGATGGAAATATTCCATAATGAAGAGGGGGGGGAGAGGAGGGGATGTTTACTGAAGGAAATATAAAAGTGATTTCTTTGTTTCTTTCGAGAAAGGTGGGCAGGGAGAAATGTTGCGCAGAGTTAGACGGGAGGAGGAAGGGAAGGAGGTAGAGAAGTGAGATGATGGGGGGGGGGGGAGAGGAGAAGGGAGGGAGGAAGGTAAAGAACGGGACGAGATTATTGTTTTACAAGAAAAATAGGTCGTTTATGTAAATAATGGTGAAGAGTGAAGGAATTGAGATAGAGTATTCCCAAAGAAAAATGGAAACAGAGTAATACTACTGCTACTATTATTATTATTACTATTATTATTACTACTACTACTACTACTACTACTACTACTACTAATAATAATAATAATAATAATAATAATAATAATAATAATAATAATAATAATAAGAAGAAGAAGAAGAAGAAGAAGAAGAAGAAGAAGAAATAGAAAAATTTCCCCAAAATTTGTACATCTAGCCAGTAGCTATGATAGATGGCATTCTATTCATGACAAAAATAAGAGAAAAGCATGTGAGAAACCTATCAGAAAAGAACATATTTTTTAGAACTAATAAGGACGGTAAAAAAAAAATCTGTAAATAAAGATATCCATTTCAGACGGAACCTTTCTTTTACTAGGCTTGTCAGCAAGCGTGGTAACACTATAAATGTTCAACTACCCGGGACTGGAAGATGAAAAAACCGCTCGATTTGGTGGAAATTGTGGAAGTAACATGTGAAGCATGAGGACACTTGAGGAGAAAGTTAACAGAGCAGAACACAACTTACCAGGAGACTGGTTAAGGAGGTGAGAAAACACATTTCGGTCCTGGGACTTGGTTGGTTCATTTCAAACAAGACCACAGGAGTGGACAAGGTCCCAGTGACCCAAACGTCTTCATAATAAAAACGTCCAGTTTTCGTTAATGTATCTTTAACCACAATTTATCGGTATCATACACCAGGTTTCCACTTAGGTAAGATCTGTCAGGAAACAGGACGATTGTTTCCTGACGCGGGTCCTAGTCATATGATGACCCACCGCTGGAGCTTTTGGTCATCTGACCAAGGCCTTCCGCTGGCTTACCGGTTCCCCCCTTTAAATATTATGTTTATGATTATAACCACATTTATCTATGATTCCAGGTTTTCACTCTATGAGAAGAATTGAGATCATATTCCATCTCACACTGGCTGCTGCAAGAAGCAGCTGACGCCTTATGCAAGTTGCTTGTGTATAAGTAATATGAGAAGGCAGTAATATAAATAAACTAAGTGTATTTTACCAATTAATAACAAAGAGGCAGGCAATTTTAGACTACAGACCAATATACTGGACAGGTCTACTGCGTAAGGTTAAGGAAAAGATGGTAACTCATTTTTTTTCAGAACATCAACACAACCCTAAGGAAAATTGTTTTAAGAACCTATTAAAGTTCTTAGAGAGGGACGCGAGGCAGAATAGAGCGACTTCGTTTAGTAAAAATAATGGTGCAAAGGCAAAAATTGTGGCCACCCTGATCTATATTTCGTTTCCAAAGGTTACACCATGACCTGGAAGAAATCACAATAAAACGTGTGGTTGCAAATATGAAAAAAATACCAGAGTGAAAATTGAAAAGAGGAAATAAAACCTGTGGCGTTTCCATGTGCTTACACACATATCTTCAGAAGAAGATATGTGTGTAAGCTCAGGTTTTATATCCTGTTTTCACTGTGGTATTTTTGTCACATCATGACCTGTTTACCTATCAAGCAAGAATCATACAGTACCTAAGGAATACGAGACAATAAAGTTTAAACCAAGACATGGCAGGTTATCTCCAGTTTCTAGGATCAACAGCTCCCCCCCCCCTCTCTCTCTCTCTCTCCCTCTCCACAGCAAAATGAATGCGCAGCTGATTTAACTTTGAGAGTAAAATCATCTTTTAGTTAAAGTCCTGAGGATAAACTCCTTTGATCTCCTCCTTAAGGCTGTACTCTGTGTTTAAAAGAAAATTTGTAACTTTTCTCCGGAACTCATGACTAAATGTTACACTAATGGCGTTAAACCAAACAAACTGAAATACGGACACGAGAGTTAACTCGAATTTTAAAATACGCAAGTGTTTAAATAAGCATGTTTAGGAAAGTGAATTTAAGTGAGTGTTTATAAAAGAGTCTTAGTGTGTCAACAGGCAAGAGCTTAAGAGTTTAAGAAAGTTCATTAAGTATTAGGAAAGATTGTTTAAGCAAATGTGTTTTAGCATGAGTGCTTAATTAAGAGTGTTTAAGTTAAAATGCTTAGATATCAGCGTTAAAGTAAGAATGTTTATACACGAGCGTTAAAGTAAGAATGTTTATACACGAGCGTTAAAGTAAGAATGTTTATACACGAGCGTTAAAGTAAGAATGTTTATACACGAGCGTTAAAGTAAGAATGTTTATACACGAGCTTAAAGTAAGAATGTTTATACACGAGCTTAAAGTAAGAATGTTTATACACGAGCGTTAAAGTAAGAATGTTTATACACGAGCTTAAAGTAAGAATGTTTATACACGAGCTTAAAGTAAGAATGTTTATACACGAGCGTTAAAGTAAGAATGTTTATACACGAGCGTTAAAGTAAGAATGTTTATACACGAGCGTTAAAGTAAGAATGTTTATAACGAGCTTAAAGTAAGAATGTTTATAACGAGCTTAGAGTAAGAATAAGAGGTATTACGAACTCTATCATTACCTCTTCTTCATAGTTAAAGTAACCCATTAAATCTGTTTTCAACTCGTCCTCACATAACGCGTGACAACAAAACGTGAAAATTTAAACGTTACGTCTATGTGACGAACATCAATGTATCATAAAAAAAAAATCTTATAATTTTTCCCAGAAGCCATAAAAGTATTTTTCTTGTCTTATTCCCCTTATTTTTTTTATTTATTTATTCGTACAGTTTTGTTGAGAACTTCACATGTAGAAATAGCCAGCAGGTCTACAAAAGTGCTTCTTATAACTCTCTACACCTGACCTGCTACCCTTCATAACATGCTCATTCTCTCACGTATACGTACATATATACATACATAAATACATACATAGAGGATAATATTTTGTGAAGGGATTCAGGGAAACCGGTTAGCCGGACTTGAGTCCTGGAGGTGGGAAGTACAATGGCTGCACTTTAAAGCACGGGCCTGCGATGTTGGCTGTATGGAGTGACATTTCAATTGTCGTATCTGAGCGCCCCTGCAAAGACAATGATTATGTATGAATGATGGTGAAGTGTTTCTTTTTTGGGTCACCCTGCCTCGGTGGGAGACGGCCGAAGTGTTAAAATCATAGTAAACAGGTGATCTAACAATATGCAGAACAACCACTGTGAAAAAAATAGTGAAATTCCAAGCGATTTTGTGATTTCTCACATTATCAACGAAATATTTCCTTGATAATGTTGGAAATCACGAAAGAGTTTGGAAGTTCACAATTTTTTTCAGTGGTTTTTTTATGTGTATGTGTGTATGTGTGTGTATATGTGTGTGTGTGTATATGTGTGTGTATGTGTGTGTGTGTGTGTGTGTGTGTGTGTGTGTGTGTGTGTGTGTGTGTGTGTGTGTGTGTGTGTGTGTGTCGTGCCGAAAAGGCAAAACTTGCGATTTTGGGTTAAATAGCAACGCTCTTGCCGAATAAGGCAAGCGAAAATTTGTGTATGCAATAATTTCGCAAAAAATAATTCTAACCCTAACGAAAAAATATATTTCATTGCGTTTCTTGATTATTAAAGTATTGTAAACTTATCCAGAATATATTTAGCTGGAGTAGGGTAAATTAAATTGCTTTTGTTGTAATAAGGTTAGGTAAGTTTTCTAAGGTTCTTTCAGTACAAAATTATTAATTTTTACATTAACATAAATGAAAAAAATATATATTTAAACGTATAAGAGAAAATTTTAGAAAGGACTAAATTTTGAATGAGTTCTTGCTAATTGACCAGTTTTACATATTCGGCACGACATATATATATATATATATATATATATATATATATATATATATATATATATATATATATATATATATATATATATATATATATATATATATATATATACATATGTCGTGCCGAGTAGACATAACTTGGCTTAAATAGCAAAGCTCATTTTGCCATATAGGACAAGTGAAAATTTGTGTATGCATTAATTTTGCCAAAATCATTCTGAACGTAACGAAAAAAATATATTTCACTGTGTTTGTTTGGTATTAAATTATTGTAAACAAATCTAAAATATATTTAGCTGAGTTAGGCTAAAATAAATTGCTCTTGTCATAATAAGGTTAGATAAGTTTTCTAAGTTCCTTTCGTTGCAAAATTAAAAAAATTTACATTAACATTAATGAAAAAAATATATCTTTAAAAGTATAAGAGAAAATTTCAGAAAGGACTTAATTTTAAATGAGTTCTTTCTAATTGACCAGTTTTAGATATTCGGCACGATATATATATATATATATATATATATATATATATATATATATATATATATATATATATATATATATATATATATATATATATATATATATATATGTCGTGCCGAATAGGCAGAACTTGCGATCTTGGCTTAAATAGCAACGCTCATCTTGCCATATAGGACAAGTGAAAATTTGTGTATGCAATAATTTCGCCAAAATCATTCTGATCCTAACGAAAATAATATATTTCACTGTGTTTGTTTAGTATTAAATTATTGTAAACAAATCTAAAATATATTTAGTTGGGTTAGGCTAAAATAAATTGCGCTTGCTATAATAAGGTTAGGTAAGTTTTCTAAGTTCCTTTTGCTGCGAAATTATAAATTTTTACATCAACATTTATGAAAAAAATATATCTTTAAACGTATAAGAGAAAATTATAGAAATGACTTAATTTTAAATGAGCTCTTGCTAATTGACCAGTTTTACATATTCGGCACGACATATATATATATATATATATATATATGTATATATATATATATATATATATATATATATATATATATATATATATATATATATATATATATATATATATATGTATATATATATGTATATATATATATATATATATATATATATATATATATATATATATATATATATGTATATATATATGTGTGTGTGTGTGTGTGTGTGTGTGTGTGTGTGTGTGTGTGTGTGTGTGTGTGTGTGTGTAATCATTGCCGAAAATTAATAAGAAACAAAAATATAAATTTCGTAAAGCAATAGAGGTCAGACAGTGAGACAGACGAACATGAACGCTGCAACATAACATTATTGACCGAGTACTTGCAAAACAAATAATGATATAGTTTTTCACTGACACCTTCTACAGATAAACCGAAAAACCTTGCAGATCCTCCACAAATGCTATGACAAAGCGAATTCTACCGCTTCTAAGATTCGAAGAAACCCCTCCCCCTCTCTTAAGGAATTTACCTTTCCTAAGGAGTCCAGCCATCACCCTTATTTCTAAGACCTGAAGACATTTCGAAAATAATTTGTCTTCCCTTGAGGAGAGACTATAACAATGAGATCAGTAAGTCTTTTTAAGTGAGTAGCTATTACCGTTGTTTTCCAGAAAAGCCTCTGAGAGTGAAGTTCAGGAAGATCAGGTAGCACCTCCTACTACCAGTGCTCGATAAAGAGCTGACGTCGCTGTTTCTAGGGAAGCCTGGACTCTGCACCACCGTCATTATTCACACACTGCTTAATAGATTGTCCGCGGCAGTGCCTGGATGTCGTTCATCTCTGCCAGGATGCTGAGGGCTAGTGGTGATGCTGGCGATGGAGAGGGTAAGTGAGCAGGCGAAATAGAATGCCGGGAGGGGTGTGTGGGGCGTTGCTATGATTCTTGTGGGCGTTGCTATGGGTATAATGAGAGACGGGGGCCCTAGAAGGGTGTTGAAATGGGTGTATTAGTGTCGTAACGATTGCTGGTTATTTATCCAAGCTTGTTTTGCCCCTCTCTTTCATATATATATATATATATATATATATATATATATATATATATATATATATATATATATATATATATATATATATATATATGCAAACGAAATTGCTGCGCAACACTATATTAAAATAATGATAGTAATGTAATTTTTTCTGTATTGCACATTGCAAATAGAGAAATAAATGTCGCAAATTTAGAAAAGAAATAAAAAAAATATTTTTAATGATGATTAAATCAGTTTTAATAATAACTGAGCTGACTGATGCCGCTCTGTACCGAGGTACTTCCTGAAATTAAGCTCAATGTGGGATATTTCTTACCTCAAGTCTATTTCATCAAGTCTTCTACGATATTTGGTTCCCCAGGTCACTATCAGCATCAAGTCTGCTACGTTCTTTTATTCCTTTAAGAGGTAGAGGAGGGAGGCGCCCCCATGTTGAAGTGTTCTTGATTCGAAGAATTAAAGTAACTTTTTCCTTCCTTTTGATTTGATTGTATCATTTCCCATTTACTTGTCTCCAGGAGTTGCTTGAGAAAATTATCACAGATTTTAAGATGTATCTCACGACCTCAAACTTTGCCTCCGAGATAACCACTGCACTTTACTCCCAAGATAACCACTGCACTTTACTCCCTAGATAACCACTGCACTTTACTCCCCAGATAACCATTGTACTTTACTCCCTAGATAACCACTGCACTTTACTCCCCAGATAACCATTGTACTTTACTCCCGAGATAACTATTGCACTTTACTTCCTAGATAACCACTGCACTTTACTCCCTAGATAACCACTGCACTCTCCTCCCTAGATAAGCACTGCACTTTACTCCTGAGATAACCATTGCACTTTCCTCCCTTGATAAGCACTGCACTTTACTCCCTAGATAACCACTGCACTTTACTCACTAGATAACTATTGCACTTTACTCCCTAGATAACTACTGCACTTTACTCCCGATAACCATTGCACTTTACTCCCTAGATAACCATTGCACTTTACTCAATAGATAATCATTGCACTTTACTCCCTAGATAATCATTGCACTTTACTCCCTAGATAATCATTGCACTTTACTCCCGAGATAACCACTGCACTTTACTCCCGAGATAACTATTGCACTTTACTCCCGAGATAACCATTGCACTTTACTCCCGAGATAAACACTGCACTTTACTCCCTAGATAACCACTGCACTTTACTCCCGAGATAACCACTGCACTTTACTCCCGAAATAACCACTGCACTTTACTCCCTAGATAACCACTGCACTTTAGTCCTGAGATAACCACTGCACTTTACTCCCTAGATAACCACTGCACTTTACTCCCTAGATAACCACTGCACTTTACTCCTGAGATAACCACTGCACTTTACTCCTGAGATAACCACTGCACTTTACTCCTGAGATAACCACTGCACTTTACTCCTGAGATAACCACTGCAATTTACTCCTGAGATAACCACTGCACTTTACTCCTGAGATAACCACTGCACTTTACTCCTGAGATAACCACTGCACTTTACTCCTGAGATAACCACTGCACTTTACTCCTGAGATAACCACTGCACTTTACTCCTGAGATAACCACTGCAATTTACTCCTGAGATAACCACTGCACTTTACTCCTGAGATAACCACTGCAATTTACTCCTGAGATAACCACTGCACTTTACTCCTGAGATAACCACTGCACTTTACTCCTGAGATAACCACTGCACTTTACTCCTGAGACAACCACTGCACTTTACTCCTGAGATAACCACTGCACTTTACTCCTGAGATAACCACTGCACTTTACTCCTGAGATAACCACTGCACTTTACTCCTGAGATAACCACTGCACTTTACTCCTGAGATAACCACTGCACTTTACTCCTGAGATAACCACTGCACTTTACTCCTGAGATAACCACTGCACTTTACTCCTGAGATAACCACTGCAATTTACTCCTGAGATAACCACTGCACTTTACTCCTGAGATAACCACTGCACTTTAGGGTAGTACAGAATGTTGTCAGAGGATTCACATGTAATAAACACTTGTCCAAACGAAATAAAAATGTTGAGACTAGGAAAGATCTGTGCAGTTGGACGACTTTACCAATTAATATTATTATTGTTATAATAATTATTATTATTAGTGTTATTATCATTATTATTATTGCTTTTACTATCTAAGTGCCAAAGCCCTTCGAATCCATCACAAAAAAGTTGTGGAGAAACCGTCTTGTAAGGCTAAGACAGAAGCGTTACTTAACGCTTACGTCTTTCGCTTGTATAGTCTTGTGATTAATGATCAGGCTATAATAGAATTAATGATATTAACGATTAAACCTCATCTGTAAGGTAAAATTCTATTTTTTTCAGCCTTTTTTTTTTATTCACAGGAAGCGCTGGTCGATGTAGTGACTGCATGTACCGGTTGGTGGCAAATCCTTGCACAAGGTGCAATAAAATCCCGGTGCTTGTCAGTCACTGCTATGGCATCAACCTGATATATATCAACAACACACAGTGTTCCCAAGCCAGCTCATTTTCCTTAAAAGAAGACATGAACGAGGTTAAATATGTCTCCGTCTTGGAAAAGTTAAACACAAATGCGGTATAATGCGATCTTTAATTGACTACGTTTCACCCACACTGGACTTTATCAAGTCACAAACAGATCTGCCTGGGTAAAGGTTCAGGTTCAGGTAGGTTGGCCAGGACGGGTCCTGACCCGGGTCTTCATCAGGTGACCTGGTAAAGAGTACCTGAGTATATATAGTGTGGGGAGTCAGGTGGAGAATGGTGGGTAGACTGGATCTGAGACGGACCTGCACGGGATGGCCGAGAATTTATGCTCAATTTTTCCATCGTGTCGGTATTTTATACCTTTTATCTTGTAGTACGAGTTTGTGGAGACTTTTCAAGCAAAATCTCCTCTTTAGCTATCAACGAGGTCAAATATGTCAGCCCATGTTAGAGACTTTGAAAAAATAATTTTCCCTTTACTTTTATTACTATGCGCCTCATGTATAACCAAAGGATAATTAATAACTTCTCAGAGCCACATTAACATAACCTTACTAAATATATCATAAATGTTTACATCTTGTTTAAAACGTATCCCACCGAGGCATGATAACTTAAAAAGAAAAACGAAAGATATGCATATATGTGAGACATTACACTAATATTTAACCTGAAGTCTTCGTAGTTCGTATTTCACATATTGTTATTGTTATTCATACCAATTAATTTCGTTCTTAATTTTAAATGGCATTCAGTGCTTTTGGGGAGGGAAAGAAAAGCAGAGTAAATTATCCCTCTATTCATATACATTCACAGTGCTGACGTAGGTGAGCACTTTTACCTTACTAATGAGACCGGCTGAAAAATAGAAAGAACTACTGGTAACGAAGGGTATTAGGCACATGAAGCTTTGTTAGAGAGAGAGAGAGAGAGAGAGAGAGAGAGAGAGAGAGAGAGAGAGAGAGAGAGAGAGAGAGAGAGAGAGAGAGAGAGAGAGAGAGAGAGAGAGAGAGAGAGAGTTAACTGCTGACTCGAGTGGTCATATCCCACAGCATTACCACCAAAAACCTCCACTTTCGCTTCAGGACTCCTCAGTAATCTGTCAACATCTCGTTCCACTTAGCTGCTCACAGCTGAAGAACGAAAAGAAATTTTTGCCAACACGCACTTTGTAGGCAAACTAAACATGTACTCTTAGACAAGCTAGAGCTAACATGTACTCTTAGACAAGTTAGAGCTAACCTGTACTCTTGGAAAAACTGGAGCCAACATGTACTCTTAGATAAACAGACATGTGGCAATATCTTTGTCATGACCAGCTCAGAGAAGCTTTCTTTCATTTAATCGAAGCCTTAAGCTGGTTTCACTGTCCACTTGGTCGAAAAAAATTATATATATAAATATGATCCTCAGTGGGACTGATTATATATATATATATATATATATATATATATATATATATATATATATATATATATATATATATATATATATATATATATATATATATATACACGGCTGTTCATTACAGCTATTCATATATAATATATATATATATATATATATATATATATATATATATATATATATATATATATATGAAATAGCTATAATGAACAGCCGTTTCGCATGATTTTGTACGTACGTACTTGGGGGGGGGATGGGGGATCGAATTTCAGCTCGTTACCTTATGTCTTAACCAATAATTGGCTGGCATTGGTGGATCTTGTCCTTTAAGACTCCTGAAAATGTTTTACCATTCTGCTTACATCACCTGGCCATGCCGCTACCTCTATTCTGTCACCACACTTGTATTGAAGGATTTTTCTAAAGTCTCTTTAGCTTATCCGGATACCTATCTTTCATCTGTGTTCCACTGTTTTTACCGCTCTCAACAGCAGCACCAGCAATATATCCCAAAGGGGGTTCAGCGCATTTTTTAATACAATTAATAATAATAATAATAATAATAATAATAATAATAATAATAATAATAATAATAATAATAATAATCAACAGCAGCACCACAACAATTACTAAGATAAACAGAGTTTCCACCATTAATAGCAGCGTCAACGGCACCATTACCACAACCACCAACACCATACACACTTGCAGCAGCAGCAGCAATAACATCAGCACCACTACCAAGAGAAGCAGTACCATCGTTATCATTAATAGTAACAACAGCATCAGCAGCAACAATGGCACCACAAACACCACCATCATCAACAACAGCAGCAGCACCAACATCACTTTCCCTCCCATAGAAAACAGCACCTTCATAAGTTCCCAAAAAAGACCAGCAGCTCCATCACTACTCCCGTGGCTACAACCACCATCACCACCACCACGACCGTCACCACCACCACCGCCATCATCACCACAATCACCACCCTCACCACCACCACCGCGCCACTAACAGCAATAGGAGCTCTCAGAAGCACAGACCATTAATCAAGGCTTGGCGACAATATCACACTGGAGTAGGTCTTGGCATGATATATCTTCTGCTGGAAAAAGATGATCGCTAGGCACCTCGTTGAGACGTCTACAACTGGACCATTGATACGTAGGAGAGAGAGAGAGAGAGAGAGAGAGAGAGAGAGAGAGAGAGAGAGAGAGAGAGAGAGAGAGAGAGAGAGAGAGAGAGAAACTGATGTAGGTAACAGCTCTTAGCTTGTAAATAAAGGTAGGAACCCTTAACATAGCCTTGTAAAACCCATGAGTAAAAAAAAAAGAAAAAGAAGAGAGAGTTCCACTTTCATGCATGACTTCAACTGACTTGGCCTGATGGGTCAGCCATGATAGACACAGACACGGCAAAATAAATATGTGAATTGAAGTGTTGACAGAACTTGTACATAATTTTAGTCGAAGCGCTAAGGACAAATAAGCTACCTAGCAATACTCCCCTAGTTAACTTAAATACAGAAAAGATATACATAAACGAAAAAAATAACATTTTGAGGAACGCCAAAGAAAGTCGTCGACATAAACACATGCCAGACATAGTCACTACTCCTAAATAGGTAGATTTTTGTTTTGGTTCGTCGTAATTTTAAGTTCTTTGCACAGGGACAGTAGCAGGTGGGGAAGAGACGGCTAAACTCACGCGGGTCATTCAATGCATTGAATGTTGACGACTCGATCCTCCGTCTCTTAAATGGGGCTCGCAGTCTGTTCAGTCAGGTTGTAACTAACCACGATACACCTAATAGCTGTTGTTTTGATGTGTTTTGACTTTTCATTGTTCTTGTTAATTATGAATACATATGTTATTCATATACGATCATTAATATCAAGAGCGTGCATGTTATTCATACACTGGATAATGAATAAGGCGGTATGTTACTGATAGGGGAACTCCATTTGACAGCTATATTCAGTTTTATAAATTTTACAATACTTTCTACTAACCAATTAATATATAGGCTGTGATCCGGCCTGTTGTTGACACTGGGCACCTTGTTAAATGCACAAAACAATACAACAGGCAGCCGTGTGAGTGAAGAAAACTCTTTCATGATCCTAACACAGCTAGCTGTGTACAATTCTTTTATATACAGTAAGAGAGTATATAGAGAGAGTAAGCAAAGTCAGAAAGGATGCAAGACGTAAGTAAGAAAAAGGTAAGAGAGGCTGGAGGATGAGAAAGGGACGGGAGGAACGGAAAAGGAATGTCAGGGATAAGAAGGTGGTTAGATACAGTTTTTCCGTCATATAATAAATCAAGCAGGGTCGTCCATTCTTTTCGGTCCTAAAAACAATCATATAATTCCCGCTGCAGCCTTACCATCCATGAGAAGAAAGCCAAACAAACCTTTAACACATAAATAACATTATGAAAACGTGCCGACTCCCAGCATCAGAGCCTCAGAGACCTTCTGCTTTTCATAATAAAAATAACTATTTAGTTTTCCTTGAGCGTGTCATCATTAGCTAAGCTTTAGAAAAAAATATCAGCCTTTGATATTTAATTAAAATCAGTTTGCCTCATACACATACAGATGACTGAACCTTCAAACACCACTACCAGCAGCTTCCAATACTACTACTATTAGCAGTATCAAGCACCACTACCAGCAACTTCCAACACTAATACCAGCAGCTTCCAACACTACTTTCAACAGTCTCAAACATCACTACCAGCAGCTTCCATCACCTCTACCATCAGCTTGGATTCTTTATAATCTTGAAATCAATATTCACTTTTTCCTCCCAGCTTTATAATTGTTCAATAGAGGAAAAAAACTGTTCGTGTTTCTTTTCTTTCCTGTTTTAGAGTTCCTTAGAAAAGATTGAAACAAAACTAAAAAAATTTAAATTGAAATAAAAACGAAGTTTATCAAACTTTGAAGTAAGAATCTTCTGGCTTTTTAGACCGAGAGAACTTTGAAGAACCTTCTGACTTTGATTCACAGGTACTCAAGCATTTAACCTTTAAAAAAATATGGTGAAATCTTTTTATAAGATGCCGGAAAGCATATTTTACTAAGATGAAAGTAGTGAGCTGTTGTTTTGATGTGTTTTGACTTTTCATTGTTCTTGTTAATTATGAACACACATGTTATTCATATAGTGAGCATTTTTTATGGCCTGGAAAAAAAACCTCGTCGAGATTCGTTTCCAGCCTCGACATCCATGAAAACTTCACAGGTCGTAGATGACAGACAAACAGCATTAACTGGAAACTTTATTTAGACAATGTTTCGCCTGCACAGCAGTCTTTTTCAGATGAAACGTTGTCTGAATAAAATTTATAATTTCTGTTTCTGTGTCTATTATCTAACAACGAGTCGGTATTCCCATACCATCTACTGTTAGGTACAAAGCACAATTCACACTTTCACAGAGGTCGTCTAATCTCTCCTCACTAAAGCGGGGGTTTAATGGTGAACCGAAATCCCTAAATTAAAAATACCTAAAAATGCTGAAGCACAGTTCCTGACAGAAAAATCGCCTCTTTCGTCATTCCTTGGAAAACCTGACTTTCAGAACCTGGGAAGTAAAAGGCTGGATGCCTGATAATCTGGAAAACAGTGCTGGTGTTTCCCTTGCAGCCGAGCACAGTGATGGAGGCTCAGGCAGGAGAGGATGTTCACCACACTGTAGATTATGAGCCGTCTAGCCAGATGACAAGCCTCCAACACCCTGGGGACAAACCAGACGTGGAACATGGGAGGGAAGGGAGGGGAGGAGAGGAAGAGCGGAGAAGGAGATGGGCGAGGGGAAAGCGAGAGGGGCGAGGGGCAAGCGAGAGGGGCGAAGGAGAGGGAGAGGAAGGAATTGGATTAGATGAATGGGACGAGGAAAACGATTTAGGGAAAGGGATGAGTACAAGTAAGAGGCAGATAGCGGAAAATCATGTAGTCCACTCGCCATCCATCTCACATACCACCCATCCAGCACACCAACTATTCCACTAACGACCATCCCACCTTCTATCCATTGCACCCACCATCCATCTCATTCACCAGCCATCCCACCCACTACACATCCTACTCACCACCCAAAAAGCAAGCAACAGAAATGAAGCATGTAAGATCCTGTACTGTACACGAACACCAAGAGGTTGTCAGAGAACACAGATCCCAAATAATCATTGAACAGAAACAAATGTGAAAAAAAAAATGATTATACGTATATGAATTTTGGTTGTGCAAGAAATATAAACAAGTTAATGCCCCTTTGGAAGTAGCAGTCCACTAGTTAGGTCTAGACTCCATCAACTACATGTTGGTCATTAAAGATAAAATTCATTTTCACATTAACATCAAGAATGCTTTACATCCTAAAATCGGAAGTAAACTAGACTCTCAGTGCATGTACACTGAGTGATACAGTGTTCAGTGTATGAACACTTAAATACATTTACTAGTGTACATGAACTCAGAGATATACACATCTTTATGAATATTCACTGTAACTGACATGTCATCACCTCCAGCCGAGACTGAAGCGCCAACATTAAAACATTGAATATAACAAAGCGACGAAAATATTATTTTAATATTTTAATAAAATATTTTAATAAAAAATCAAATGTAAACATTATTTCTTTACTACGTAATCGTTAAAGCCATTTTTTTACTTCAACTTAGAAGCACTTTCACCATATATATATATATTCTATATATATATATATATATATATATATATATATATATATATATATATATATATATATATATATATATATACATATACTGAGGTATTTATACCTCCGTTACATAAACCCTGATTGGAATCTAGTAAATATATGCTTAACATATTTTCTTCTTAATCTTACTCTCCTATCGAGTGTTCAGAATTTTTCTTTTAATTTCTTCCTTAAAATAGTGAGTAATATACTATATTTTTCAGCGAAGAGAATGTGCTAGGATATTAAAGAAGGATGTCACAGCGACATTAAAATCATTCATATATGAATAAGACACAATATGCAATTTATGGTACTTATTAAGATGTTTCGCCCACTAGTAACCTCATCAATCCATGGATTGATAAAGTTCCTGGTGAACGAAACGTCTCCTCAGGAAATATCATAAATCTCAAATTGTATCTTATTCACGCCCTCGTTGGTATATTTTACCAGTGATATACACTTTGTCATATCTGCAACTGTCTTCACTGGAAAAAAAATTATTTTCATAGAAACTCACTAACATACACAAGTCAGTGGGAGTATGTCAGGTTCATGGGAGTGTGTCAGGTTCCTGCGATTGTCAGGTTCATGGGAGTGTGTCAGGTTCCTGTGATTGTCAGGTTCCTGGGAGTGTGTCAGGTTCCTAGGAGTGTGTCAGGTTCCTGGGAATCTGTCAGGTTCCTGGGAGTGTGTCAGGTTCCTGGGAGTGTGTCAGGTTCCTGGGAATCTGTCAGGTTCCTGGGAGTGTGTCAGGTTCCTGGGAGTGTGTCAGGTTCCTGGGAATCTGTCAGGTTCCTGGGAGTGTCAGATTCCTGGGAGTGTGTCAGGCTCATCGGAGTGTGTCAGGTTCCTGGGAATGTGTCAGGTTCCTGGGAGTGTGTCAGGTTCCTGGGAGTGTGTCAGGTTCCTGGGAGTGTCAGGTTCCTGGGAGTGTGTCAGGTTCCTGGGACTGTCAGATTCCTGGGAGTGTGTCAGGCTCATCGGAGTGTGTCAGGTTCCTAGGAATGTGTCAGGTTCCTGTGATTGTCAGGTTCATGGGAGTGTCAGGTTCCTAGGAGTGTGTCAGGTTCCTGGGAGTGTGTCAGGTTCCTGGGATTGTGTCAGGTTCCTGGGAGTGTGTCAGGTTCCTGGGAGTGTGTCAAGTTCCTAGGAGTGTGTCAGGTTCCTAGGAGTGTGTCAGGTTCCTGGGAGTGTGTCAGGTTCCTGGGAGTGTGTCAGGTTCCTGTGATTGTCAGGTTCCTGGGAGTCTGTCAGGTTCCTGGGAGTGTTAGGTTCCTGGGAGTGTGTCAGGTTCCTGGGAGTGTGTCAGGTTCCTGGGAGTGTGTCAGGCTCCTAGGAGTGTGTCAGGTTCCTAGGAGTGTGTCAGGTTCCTGGGAGTGTGTCAGGTTCCTGGGAGTGTCAGGTTCCTGGGAGTCTGTCAGGTTCCTGGGAGTCTGTCAGGTTCCTGGGAGTCTGTCAGGTTCCTGGGAGTCTGTCAGGTTCCTGGGAGTGTGTCAGGTTCTTGGAAGTGTATCAGGCTCCTGGGAGTGTCAGGTTCCTGGGAGTGTCAGGTTCCTGGGAGTGTGTCAGGTTTCTGGGAGAGTGTCAGGTTCCTGGGAGAGTGTCAGGTTCCTGGGAGAGTGTCAGGTTCCTGGGAGTGTGTCAGGTTCCTGGGAGAGTGTCAGGTTCCTGAGAGTCTGTCAGGTTCCTGGGAGTGTCAGGTTCCTGGGAGTGGCAGGTTCCTGGGAGTGTCAGGTTCCTGGGAGTGTCAGGTTCCTGGGAGTGTCAGGGTCCTGGGAGCGTCAGGTTCCTGGGAGAGTGTTAGGTTCCTGGGAGTGTGTCAGGTTCCTGGGAGTGTGTCAGGTTTCTGGGAGTGTGTCAGATTCCTGGGAGTGTGTCAGATTCCTGGGAGTGTGTCAGGTTCCTGGGAGTGTGTCAGGTTCCTGGGAATGTCAGGTCCCTGGGAGTGTCAGGTTCCTGGGAGTGTCAGGTTTCTGGGAGAGTGTCAGGTTCCTGGGAGAGTGTCAGGTTCCTGGGAGAGTGTCAGGTTCCTGGGAGTGTGTCAGGTTCCTGGGAGAGTGTCAGGTTCCTGGGAGTGTGTCAGGTTCCTGGGAGTGTCAGGTTCCTGGGAGTGGCAGGTTCCTGGGAGTGTCAGGTTCCTGGGAGTGTGTCAGGTTCCTGGGAGTGTCAGGGTCCTGGGAGCGTCAGGTTCCTGGGAGAGTGTTAGGTTCTTGGGAGAGTGTCAGGTTCCTGGGAGTGTGTCAGGTTTCTGGGAGTGTGTCAGATTCCTGGGAGTGTGTCAGGTTCCTGGGAGTGTGTCAGGTTCCTGGGAGTGTGTCAGGTTCCTGGGAGAGTGTCAGGTTCCTGGGAGAGTGTCAGGTTCCTGGGAGTGTGTCAGGTTCTTGGGAGTGTGTCAGGTTCCTGGACGTGTCAGATCCTTGGGACCCGTTTTCAACATTTTTAAGGGTGAAGAGGAGGGTGTCAAAGTGCCAATTGGAGAGGGGGGCGAAGAGGAGTGATAGGGATGGTGCCACTAATGTCAGGGGGCTGGGAGAGGGAAGGGGGGGGGCAATTCCAGTGCCCAAGATGATGCCACGGCCACTACTGATGGAACACAGCACAACACTATGAAACGCAAATGGACCAATGCAGGTCCTCTCCCCCGTCACCCCTTCCTTCTACTCTCCATCCCTTCTTCATTCCACTCACCTCTAACCCCTTCCTTCTATTCCCTATCACTTCTTCATCCCACTTTCCCTCACCCATTCCTTTTACTCCCCCCTATCTCTTCATCCCATCCCTCTCACCCTTTTCTTCTACTCCCATTACCTCTTAATCCCAATCCCTCTCACCTCTTCCTTCTCCCCCTCGCCTCGCCACCACATCCCCTTTTACCCCATCTTCTACCCATCATCTCTTCGTCCCACCCCTCCCCTCCCTAGATTCTATTCACCCTCCACCATTTCAAATTTCCCTCATCAGCCCATTTACTCTTTACAAATTCCCCTACCCTCCTCACCATCCCCTCCCTCCATTTCAATTTCTCTCTTTACCTCTCTCGCCTCCCCTTCCCTCTTCCTTCTACACACATGAGGTCAAGGGGCGACCGATTGGGGAAAACAATGCAAGGACAGATATAACCCCAGAGAGAGAGAGAGAGAGAGAGAGAGAGAGAGAGAGAGAGAGAGAGAGAGAGAGAGAGAGACAGACAGAGAGAGAGAGAGAGAGAGAGAGAGAGAGAGAGAGAGAGAGATACCAGGTGCAATTACTGCTACAAGAAAGGACATCAGGAGGACCAGTGACGGAAGAAAAAGGAACTTGACAGACAGAACCACATGTTTAGAGACCTGTTCTCGGAAGAAACCAGCAGGATCTCTGAACTGGTGAACACTCACACGTCACCCACTCAGCTACTCCTATCTCAGCCCAGCAGGTGACATTGTGCCTTATACAAGACCACAGACCTACATCCCTGCAGCTGCCTCAGTACTCTACCTCTCTCAAGAGCAGGAACCTTACATGCCTTACACACCCACCACCTCAAGCTGACCACATCACGAGGAGCCAGTCTATCAGCATCCTGTCGGCCAACATTAGAGGTTTCATTACTAATGTTGGAGAGCTCACACATAGTTTTGTGAACACTCGACGTCCCGACATGATAGCTGTTGTTGAAACATTTTTGGACGACAGGACTCCAGAAAATTTTGCAAGAATTGCTGGCTACACCTCATGGATGAGAAGAGACAGGCAAGGGCAAGGAGGAGGTGTTGCTGTGTGCTTCTCTAAAAGTGTTCATGCCCAGCACATTGATGTTGCCACTCCTACTCATCTTGAAATGATGCTCTTCAAGCTCTGCATAAACACTAGTACCTCGGTACTAGCATGTGCAATGTACAGACCTCAGTGGCACCATGCAGACCCCATCAACTTCCTAATGGAAAATATGGACTCCCTTCTGCTACAACGCAACTGTCAACGTATCATAATGGTTGGTGACCTCAACCAACACCTTATACAGACGGACTTTGATGACCTTCTTGCAGTATTTGACATGAGAAACTTTGTTGATTTCCCTACTCACATCTCTGGCTCCTCCCTTGACCCAGTAGTGAATGACTTGGCAGAAGGTATAGTCACTTGTCAACCCCTCGAGTACGTTGGATCATCTGACAACAAGGCTGTTTTTACGACACTTAAGATCCCAACAGAACGAGGTGAGGAGTCCACACGCACAACCTGGCTATGGGAAAGAGGTAACTGGCCAGCCCTTTGCTCTGAGCTCGCCACCACCGATTGGAATGCTCTTCTCCAAGGGGATGTTGACAACTAAGTGAAAGCCTTCACTGGACACATCCTTAATCTACAACAAGAACACATTCCTCACCGGCAATATGTGACTAAGCCTACAGATCAGCCTTGGTTTGGCTTTCGTTGTAGAGAGGCTGCTACTGCTAAGTACAAAGCATGGCGAAGGTATAAGAGACATCCTACCACCTATAACAGGAACTTGGACAGGCAAGCCTGTAGGCATATGGGTGACGTTCAAAAGTGGGCCATTGCTAAATGGGAGGTGGACACAAAAAGAAAGCTAGCATCAGGTAGGGTAGGCTCCAAAACCTGGTGGTCCCTGGTCAAGGACAGACAAGGTTATCTGCCTGATGAACTCATTCCACCTCTAAATCGACAATACGGAACCACCTCTACTAGTAGTCATGAGTAGACGGACCTCTTTGCCGAACACTTAGCTACCAAAATGCAAGTTCCTGATCCAGCAAGGGATCCTCCTTGGCTAGCTGCAAGCACTGTGTCAAAACTGTCAGTGGTGACAATAAGGCAGGAGGAGGTTCATTTCCTTCTTAAATCGCTTGGCCAAGAAAAGACTGTGGGCCCAGACAAGTTGAGCCCAAGATTGCTGAAATGTACAGACCAGCTAGCAGCACCTCTAACTTGCATCTTTCAGCACTGCCTAGTACAGTGTAAATGACCCTCTCTGTGGAAAGAGGCAAATGTAGTCCCTGTTCACAAAAAGAAGAGTAGAGCAGAAATCAGCAACTACAGACCAGTGTCACTCCTGTCAATCACTGGTAAGATCCTTGAGACAATAATCTCAAGACAAATGACAGAGTTTTTTGACTATCACTCACTACTTTGTGATCGTCAATATGGCTTCAGGAAAGGTTACTCTGCTGCTGATCTGTTGTTAAACCTCTCCACTAAGTGGCACCAGTCACTGGATGAATCCAAAGTCAGCTGTGTGGTAGCACTGGACATTGCTGGTGCTTTCGACCGGGTGTGGCACCAGGGCCTCTTAGCAAAACTTCAAGCACTGGGAATTGCAGGCTCTACACTATGTCTCCTCAGCGATTACCTTCATGGTAGATATCTAAGGGTAGTTCTCAATGGAACGGAATCAGCAAGACATCCTACTGGGGCAAGTGTTCCACAAGGAAGCGTGCTGGGACCATTGTTATGGAATGTCTACTTCAACGACCTTCTTCATCTCATCCCAGAATCCCACGCATATGCAGACGACTGTACACTGACATTCACTTATCCAAGAGAAGAAAAGCCAGCTGCTCTAAGCCACATCAATCACCAGCTAAGTGCTATATATGCTTGAGGAAATAGATGGCAAGTAACATTTGCACCTGAGAAAATGCAAATGATGATCGTCTCTAGGCACCATGATGGTAATGCTGGTGCAGTAGTAAGGATGAATGGGAGCGTGTTGGCACCTGGAGAAGAAGTTGATATCCTTGGGGTGAAATTTGACTCCAAACTAACCATGAAGAACCATGTTGTAAATCTTGCAAACAAGGCAGCCAGGAAGCTTACAGCACTTCGCCGTATCTCGCATCTGCTTGACAGTAGGGGTTGCAAGATTCTGTACGAGGCACAAGTACGCTCACACCTTGAGTATGCTCCACTTTCTTGGTTTGCCTGCCCCCCCTCTCATCTGCGACTGCTCGACAGAGTAGAGAACAGAGCAAGACGTCTCATCTCTCGCCTGGACCCATCCTGGATAGATCTGTCATTTCAGCAGAGCCTTCAACACAGGAGGGATGTGGGTGGCCTTACTGTTATGTACAAGGCCAATATTGTCAAAGTACCACACTTGGATCCACTTCGAGGACAGCGTGAAACAAGCTTTTATGCCACAAGACGGGCAGAAAGCAGCAACTTCACTCTGTCTGTACCCTTCTCCAGAACATCACTCCATCTGAGATCATATATACCCAGGATGACTTGAGTATGGAACACATTTGTACAGCATAATGATGTCAACGAGATAAAGTCAGTTGATCAAATGAAAATGCTGGCCCACAGATGGCTCCAACTTCATCCTATTCCCTACTTGTATGTCTCATAACAATAAAAATGCTCTCAAATGAGCTGATGTAGGAATATCTTACATGCGGAAACAAAGTTTCAACTGAGATTGACTCCCAACACCCCGTGCTCTCAACCTCAGCATCTCACGATGCACAATCTGAAGAGTCGTGGTCCCTTAACACTTACTGAGTTCTCTCAGTGTACTCATCGCTTCCCTACTTTTCACTGGACGTATCCTGCACGGTGTCCCAAGCCTCTTGTGTTCATAAGTAGTAATTTCGATGTAGAGGTTTGGGACCAATCACTCCGGTATCTTCCAGGTGTAGATTATGACTCTTTCGCGTCTACGCTCTAAGGAATACAGTTCTAGCGCTACCCTTAATTAAGGTGCTTTACTGAGTTTATATTGACTGCGAAGGTTCTCTATACATACTGTATACTCTACTAAATACAGGAACTATATTTGACGTCTTCCAGCTAACTACAGAGAACGAGTGGCCGGTAGAGAGTAATCATTAGCTTGGCATCTCTTGTTCTGAAAGTTCTACTTATTCAATCAATTATTTTTCCTGAAGTTGCGACAATAGCAGTGTTATGCTTGGCGAACGCGAGATCTTCTGACATTATCACTCCCAGGTCTCTCACATTTGACATACGTTCTACGAAGTGGTTTGAGTTTGTCTTGTACTCTGATCTTGTTTATATTTCCTCCATTCTTCTGTGACGAAGTATATGAAATTTGACCTGGTTGAACATCATATTGCTATTAGTGGCCCACTAGAGGAAGACTTGGTTTATAACAGCTCATAAGCTCACTGTATCTTTTATGAATGCCACTTTCATACAGATTCTAATATCGTCTGCAAAGAATGGCAATGCTATGATTTATATTACTGTCTATGTCAGAAATGAGGAGGAGGAAGAAAAGTGGGGAAATAACTGCCTAGAGTCTAACACTCTCGGGAAATAACTCCCAAGAGTCTAATTGCAATATAAATTATACAGCGTTCTTCTCTGGCTTTGATGCCAGTGAAGGAGTTTTGATCCAAGGAACCTGATCTATCCTCCCTTGGATAGATTCTGATTGATTCCCATTCCCCAGGCGCTCTATGACCCCATGAGTTCTGCGCTTCCACCTACACACGAAAATCACTCCCTATAAAAGCAAAAGACTCGGCAGACGATTCAACATCCTCCCAATGAAAAGCAGGGGCGCCACTAACACGGTAAGAGACAAAACAATAAGTGTCAGGTGCCCAAAACTGTTCAACTGTCTTCAAGAAGGCGCTGGACAGGCACCTAAAGTCAGTACCTGACCAGCCGGGCTGTGGTTCGTACATCGGGTAGCGTGCGGCCAACAGTAACAGCCTGGTTGATCAGGCCCTGATCCACCATGAGGCCTGGTCACAGACCGGGCTCCGGGAGCATTGACCCCGGAAGCACTCTCTAGATATACATACAATAATAATAATAATAATACAACGAAGTTTTTTTTTTGTCTTGAGGACGTATTTATAGACAGGATCTCACCCGTCTGCCACATTATTATATATCACAATGAGTCAGTCAACACAAGGATTAGCGGAGGCTGGATCCACGATCCAGCAGCCGGGTCGCCACAGCAGCGGAAACACGTCAAGCACAAGTTGCCACAAGCAGGAATGATCCGCAGGTTCATATTGAGTGTATAGGAACTGCGGTGACGGACGTACAATGATCCACTAATATTAACTCAATCCTTCTCCCAGTTTAATATGCTCTGACGCCTTCGCCCATCGTGCCAGGGTTAGGGGTCACACCTGAGCGAGGAACAAGGGTAAAGAACACGGAAAAATGAACGAGGTGAAAGGGGTAAAAAAAACGGAAGAGGGGGTGAAAGGGCGAATGGAAAGGATGAGAGTAAGGTTAAAACCTTACTCTCATGTAGGTAACAGCTCTTAGCTTGTAAATAAAGACAGGAATCCTTACCATAACCTTTTAAAACCCTTGTGTAAAAAAAGGGTGGGGAAGGAGGAAGTAACGACGAATATATAGCAATACGAATAATACCGCTCAAAAAAAGAAAAGGCTACCGAAATGATGTAAGACAATAAAAGTTTTCTTATACCACAAGACCCAACTGCCTTCAGAAAGAAGAAAATTCCACTTTACAGATGCACAATGACCCTAAAAAAAATAAAAATAAAATTTCACTGGAAAATGCACAAGGTCTCTAGAAGAAAAAATCCCATTGAAGAGATGCACAAGTTCTCTAGAAATAAGAAAATACCACTGGAAATGCTGCATAACAATGGTGAGGCATAGAATTCACTTCAAATACTCATGGCTTATTGGAAACAATTTCCTAGAATGACGCACAATTTACTGGAACGACGAGCAATTTACTAGACGTGCGTACTGGAAAGATGTTAAAATTACTGGAAAGACACAAATCACACAAATCAGTGGACTCAGAAATAGCTGAAAAATACACACAAATCATTGGGGAGACTAACAAATCATCGTAAAGGCTAACAAATCACTATAAGAATGCACAAATCCCTAAAAATGCTCACAAATCACTGGAAAAATGCACAAATTACTGGAAGAAATTAATAAATCACTGGAAAAACTGCACAAATCTTTAAAAGAAATGCACAAAGCACTCAAAAAAATTTACAAATCACTGAAATACTGATAACGCACAGGATAAACTCACAGATCACTGGAACGCTTCACAGATAAATTAAACGGCTCATGGAAAAATTTACATATCATTTAAATGATTCATTAATCACTTGCAAAACAAAAACGCAAATCTCACGGGAAATCATACATTACTAGGGGGAAACTTACAAATCACGGGAAAATTCCCCAATATCTATTAGATGGTTCAGAAATTAATTAAAAAAAAATATACAAAAATACAATCTCGGGAAGGATTTCCCCATCCCAAGAAAGAATCCTCATTGAAAATATTCTCTAAGTATCGAAAAAAAATTCCCTTAGTATTAGAAAAAAATAATTCCCAAGCTTCTGAAAAATAATTTCAATTCAGCGGAAAGATTCACCAATCATCGGAAAAGACTGAAAAAACTCACCACTCGATTAGCACACAAATCAATTATAAGAATAACAAATACCCGTGAAGACACAAATAGTTACTGCAAGGCCTCGCAGATCACTGGAAAGACTAATGACACCATTAAAAGAAACATGTATCAGATGCAGCCCACCAAGTCCTGTGTGTGTGTGTGTGTGTGTGTGTGTGTGTGTGTGTGTGTGTGTGTGTGTGTGTGTGTGTGTGTGTGTGTGTGTGTGTGTGTGTGTGTGTGTATAACACAGGCAGTGAACTATGGGTCACTATGAGTGAGTCAGGAACACAACTAGAGCTGTGTATCAACTAGTAACACATAACTTGGCGCAACTGCTCCTATAAACGGCTATATTTACGACCTAGGTCCTGCGTATTAATAAGGTTCATGTGTTTATTAATAAGCCTGAAACAATTACATAGATATGTGCTAAACTATCAATAGTGTAATTATGTGTATGTATTTACAGACTGAACAATTACGCGCTCGTACAAAGGTTTTCATATATTTCATTATTAGCGCAACATCCAAACAATTGGTCAAACATATGCATGTTAATGCCGGGATAACAAAATTCATAGAATTTTGGGAT
>NC_091348.1:16365692-16368192 GCF_038502225.1 Cherax quadricarinatus
GCACTACCTGTTTGGGAAATGGGAAGAAGGATTTCATCTTGTTCTCTGTCAGCGTCGTCATGACACGGGGGAAAAGCATCTTTCTGCCTGAACCCTCATGAACCTTCAAGGAAGGTTCCTTGACATTGGTGAGGGGCTCTTGATCTAGGGAATTGTATCTGTGCTCAGGTTCCTTGAATTGAGCGTGAATACCTTCCATCTCCCCCCCCCCCCGCCACATGCGCTGTATATTCCTACGAGTTTAGATTATTATTATTATAATCAAGGGGGGAGCACTAAACCCGTAGGATTATACAGCGCCTATGGGGGGATGGAAGGCATTCAGGCTTAATTCAGGGAACTGGAGCACAGATCCAACTGGAGCACAGATCCAATTCCCTAGATCAAGAGCCCCTCACCAGCGTCAAGGAGCCTTCCTTGAGGGGCTACGAGTTTAGAGCTACCCCCAGGATTATAATAATAATTATGAACCCTCATGTCACAAGTATTGTTTCTGTCTGCCATAACTGTATAATAGGATGTCAGCTGTGAAAAGAGCCAAGTACTGAACCACAGACACCAAATTTGCGATCTATAAATATATCTATATTTCCATATAGATATATTTATGATAATTATGTTAACCTAACCTAAAAACCTAGGAAAGTTAATAAATAATTTTTTAGCTATGTCGTGCAGACAATGAAGAGAAGTGCCGTGTGCGACAAGCAGCGGTTGAGAGAGAGAGAGAGAGAGAGAGAGAGAGAGAGAGAGAGAGAGAGAGAGAGAGAGAGAGAGAGAGAGAGAGAGAGAGAGAGAGAGAGAGAGACAGAGACAGAGACAGAGAGACAGACAGACAGACAGAGAGCATTACAAGGTCATGTTTGAGTGACTTGGCAGTGAGTGTTAGGAGACGTGATCCCCTTCCTCTCACACCTCCTTGAAGACTTCGTCCTCAAGCCCTCCAGATACTACCCTCAGGCCACAGACGACTCCGAGAAGCGTCGTCAACACCAGCTATATTTAACCAGCTCTTGAGAAACTCTACACCCACGATATAATAAGCGCTCGCTCTAGCCTTCTCGATGCTATATGACTTATTCTGGATAAAGAAACTGTGCTGCTGTTCTCTTTTTTCAATATATTGTTTATCTTTAATTTAAAATTCATAAGTATAATGACTTTTTTATGCATCAACATAAATAAAAAGACAAAGAGAGAGAGAAGGAAGCTCACCGTAAATTATACAAGTGAACATCATCCATACTGGAACAGGGGATGAAATTTTCGACATAAACAATCTTATGCACTAAGAAAAGGGAACTTGTTCCATAGGAAATAACATACGCTCTTTAATATGACTTATGAGGCTAAATAGAAATTAAAAAGAGGAATGACTAGATTATAGGCAAGTAAAATATAATGATTAAAAAATCATAAGAAAAGCTATACAGAATAAAATATTACAAGGCTAAGATGAAAATAATATGTACAAAGAGTTCTGTAATATATGAAAATGTAATTAGAGTATTTAAAAAAAAGAGAAAATAAGATGAAACAATAAGGAATTGCCTAATAAATGGTGCTGGATAGTAATGAAAAAAAAATATAAATCAGAAGCGAATATACAAATGTAAGAAGAAGAAACATTAAAAATGCAAATAAACAAAAGCAAGGCAGAACCAAGTTTTCTACTCGAGTTTGTAAAAAGAAAACAAGACAGTACATAGACTAAATACAAAGAAAGAAGAACGACTAAGAAATCAGTGAAGAGAAGAAGTGTGAGGCATTAATTAAACAGAAGGGTTCAGAGTGTGTTCACGAAAGAAGATAATTTAAATGTGGGAATAAAGATTTAGGATCCGTTTAAGGATCCTTTGCTATCAATGCCTTTATTTAACATTGTCTAAGCATGTTAAATGTACTAAATTGGAATCTCAAAAATGCAGCTGAAACGGAGGATATTGAGATAAGTAAAGATGTAGCAAAGAAATTAAGAAATTATTACTGGATGTTGACAAGAAAGAAGAGAAAATAAACAAGACTAGATGGAATAACGCCATGGAATAGTTTTCTTTAAACTTTCAGTACAAAGAGATAAATAGGTAGACAAGTGGAAGACGGCACACAGTGTCAGTGCTGAAACAAGTTAGTGGGAAAACACACACACGCACACTATTCATATATATGTCGTGCCGAATAGGTAAAATTGGTCAATTAGCAAGAACTCATTTAAAATTAAGTCCTTTCTAAAATTTTATCTTATACGTTTAAAGATACATTTTTTTTATTTATGTTAATGTAAAATTTAATAATTTTGTACGAAGAGAACCTTAGGGAACTTACCTAATTTTATTATAATAAGCGCAATGTAAATTTACAATAATTTAATAATAAGCAAAGACAATGAAATATATTTTTTTGCTAGGTTCAGGATGATTTCTGTGAAATTATTGCATACACAAATTTTCGCTTGCCTTATTCGGCAAGAAGAGCGTTACTATTTAAGCCAAAATCGCAA
>NC_091348.1:16373192-16390692 GCF_038502225.1 Cherax quadricarinatus
GGTGGTATGGTGGTGGTGGTAGTGTTACGGTTTGCTGGTGGTGTTGTGTTGGTGGTAGTGTTACGGTTTGCTGGTGGTATGGTTGTGGTGGTAGTGTTACGGCTTGCTGTTGGTGTTGTGTTGGTGGTAATGTTACGGTTTGCTGGTGGTATGGTTGCGGTGGTAGTGTTACGGTTTGCTGGTGGTGTTGTGTTGGTGGTAGTGTTACGGCTTGCTGGTGGTGTTGTGTTGGTGGTAGTGTTACGGTTTGCTGGTGGTGTTGTGTTGGTGGTAGTGTTACGGCTTGCTGGTGGTGTTGTGTTGGTGGTAGTGTTACGGTTTGCTGGTGGTGTTGTGTTGGTGGTAGTGTTACGGCTTGCTGGTGGTGTTGTGTTGGTGGTAGTGTTACGGTTTGCTGGTGGTGTGGCTGTGGTGGTAGTGTTACGGCTTGCTGGTGGTGTGGTTGTGGTGGTAGTGTTACGGCTTGCTGGTGGTGTGGTTGTGGTGGTAGTGTTACGGCTTGCTGGTGGTGTGGTTGTGGTGGTAGTGTTACGGCTTGCTGGTGGTGTGGTTGTGGTGGTAGTGTTACGGTTTGCTGGTGGTGTGGTTGTGGTGGTAGTGTTACGGTTTGCTGGTGGTGTGGTTGTGGTGGTAGTGTTACGGCTTGCTGGTGGTGTGGTTGTGGTGGTAGTGTTACGGCTTGCTGGTGGTGTGGTTGTGGTGGTAGTGTTACGGCTTGCTGGTGGTGTGGTTGTGGTGGTAGTGTTACGGCTTGCTGGTGGTGTGGTTGTGGTGGTAGTGTTACGGCTTGCTGGTGGTGTGGTTGTGGTGGTAGTGTTACGGCTTGCTGGTGGTGTGGTTGTGGTGGTAGTGTTACGGTTTGCTGGTGGTTTGGTTGTGGTGGTAGTATTACGGCTTGCTGGTGGTGTGGTGTTGTGGTATAAGTGTGTGTGATCAGTTAATGATCCAAGTCGGACCGAAATATCGTCATAAGTTTCTGTCTCCTATAAGGGGTTGTGTGTATTGATCCAGTCACGGTATTGTCTTTTTATTCTGTATAGGGTGATACTGTGTGGTGGTAGTGGTAAGTGTGGTGGTTGTGAGCGGTGGCGGTGTGTGGTAGTGTGTGCTTGTATGTGTACTGTATGTTTACTGGAATGTTTACTGGTGTGTGTTCCTGTGGTGTATGGTGGTGTACGCTGGTGAATGGTGTTTGTGTGGCTGTGATGTTGGTGGCATTCCTGTACGAGTCTCTGGAGAGAGATGTGTCAGCGGCTTGGCAGGGTAAACAGAGCACTGATGCATTGTAGTGTGTAGCACTGGTGTGTGAAGCACTGGAGTGTAAAGCACAGGAGTATGAAGCACTGGAGTGTGTAGCACTGGAGTGTGTAGCACTAAAGTGTGCAGCACTGGAGTGTGAAGCACTGGAGTGTGTAGCACTGGAGTGTGTAACACTAAAGTGTGCAGCACTAAAGTGTGCAGCACTGAAGTGTGTAGCACTGAAGTGTGTAGCACTGGGGTGTGTAGCACTGAAGTGTGTAGCACTGAACTGTATAGCACTGGAGTGTGTAGCACTGGAGTGTGAAGCACTGGAGTGTGAAGCAATGGAGTGTGAGGCACTGGAGTGTGTAGCACTGGAGTATGTAGCACTGAGATGGGAAATACTAGTGTGTAGAACTAGAGTGTGTAGCACTGGAGTGTGTAGCACTGAAGTGTGTGGCACTGGAGTGTGAAGCACTGAAGTGTGTAGCGCTGGAGTGTGAAGCACTGGAGTGGGAAGCAGTAGAGTGTGTAGCACTGGAGTGTGTAGCACTGGAGTGTGTAGCACTGGAGTGTGTAGCACTGGAGTGTATAGCACTGGAGTGGGAAGCAATAGAGTGTGTAGCACTAGCACTGGTGGGGTTGACCTCCAGATCCAGATACCTTTGTAGTTCTTCCTGGTCCTCGTCCGACTGAATTATTTTCATCAACTTCACATCATCCGCAAAGTGACTCTGCTCCCTCTCTCAGGACTCATGGAGAGATGCTATACAGCCCCATCGCCTTTGAGGTATCTAGCTCGCTTAGCAGCCTTTTCCCTTCTTCTTCGGTTGTATATACTGTGTCCAACACTTGATGGTGTACCCCACCTCTCCGTCTTTCTGGGGTCCCTTCTGTGTCCTCTGTGAACACTTCCCTGAATCTCATGTTGAGCTTCTCACATACTTTGCGGTCGTTTCTTGTGATCTCCCCTCCTTCCTTCCTCAGCCTGATTACCTGGTCCTTGACTGCTGTTTTCCTCCTGATGTGTTATCATTGGACCTCCCAGTTTACCTGTGCATATTCATTTCTGGCTTTACAACTGCTCTCCTTATTCTCCTGGGTCCTTTGCCTTCTATACTTCTTCCATTCTCTAGCACACTTGGTTTTGGCCTCTCTACGCCTTCGGGTGAACCAAGGACTCATCTTGGCTTTCTCGTTATTTCTGTTACCCTTGGGTACAAACCTCTTCTCAGCTTCCTTGCATACTGTTATCACATGTTCCATCATTTCGTCTACTGACTTCCCTGCCAGTTCTCTGTCCCAATGAACCCCGTCCAAGAAATTCTTCATGCCTGTGTAGTCCCCTCTCTTGTAATTTGGCTTCATTCGTCCTGCCCTTCCTGCTTCCTTCTCCACTTGTAACTTTACTATGTATTCGAAGCTCAGAACCACGTGGTCACTGGCCCCGAGGGGTCTTTCGTATGTAATGTCCTTAATATTTGCACTACTCAAAGTGAATACTAGGTCCAGTCTTGCTGGTTCATCTTCTTGTCTCTCTCTGGTAGTGTCCCTTACGTGTTGGTACATGAGGTTTTCCAGTACCACCTCCATCATCTTAGCCCTCCATATTTCTTAGCCCCCATGTGGCTCCTGGTTCTCCCAATCGATTTCCTTGTGACTGAAGTCACCCATAATCAGCAGCTGTGCCATGCTCGCATGAGCCGTTCTGGCCGCTTCAGCCAGTATGTTAACCATCGCTCTATTACTCTCATCATACTCTTGCCTTGGCCTCCTACTGTTCTATGGTGGGTTATACGTCACTGCAATTACCATCTCGGGACCTCTCGACTGAAGTATTCCTATTATGTAGTCTCTTGCTTCTCCTCTGTCTCCTCTCTCCAGTTCATCAAAATCCCATTGGTTTTTGGTGAGTAGTGCCACTCCTCCACCCCCTCTGTTCCCTTTATTTTTCCTCAGTATCTGATATCCCGTTGGAAAGCTGCCATCTGTTATCATTCCTGTGAGCTTGGTTTCTGTGAGAGCTATGATGCCCGGTGATGCCTCTTTGACTCTTTCGTGCTACTCTTCCCATCTATTCGTTATTCCATCAGCGTTGGTGTACCATACCTTCAGTTTCCTCTCCAACAGTGTGTTGTAGGGGGTCTGTGAGGATGGGGGACCTGGCAGTGGGCTGTGAGATTCTATAGCGTAGTGTAAGGTGGGGGTTGTAAGTGTGGTTTGTGTTGGTATAGCGTGTTTGGTTGTGGGGTTCTGGGGGTGGTTCTGTGTGCTTGCGTTTGTTGCTCTGCCCGGGTAGGCTTCCAACTCAGTGTGCAAAAAAATACTACCAACAATGTTAAACATTCCCCCAGTTTTCGAGTACTTGTCTAGTTTTAAAGTCATCCGTCTACTCTTGCTGCCACCTGCCTACTTTTACAGAGCCCGCCCTCCCTCCCTCTTGAAAAAAACCTTTCAGAAACCCAGTTTAGAGCCATTTACCAAAATTTAGAGCAATTTATCCACTTATAGAGCCACCCATCCACCCGAACCCACTTATAGAGACATTCACCTACTTTAAGAACTCCCAGAGTCGCAAGTGAGTCACCCACCCAAATTTAAAGTCTTCCCACCCACTTGTAATGTTTCCTATCTACTCTTTGATCCCTTCCGCATGTTTCGGGAAGCCTGAGCGTATTTTTTTTATTTCTTCTGCTTTGGAGAAATGTAAACATTTCATGTGTACAACTCACGTTTCATTTAGCTTTAAAATTCTGAGCTACACATGTGTAAATTCTGAACTTCACATGTGTAAATTCTGAGATTCACATGTGTTGACGTAGGGTAATGTAGACGAGAGATACGCAAAGGAATATCAAAAGACTTTGTAGGTGTATTCTCTCTTTCTCTCTTTTATTGAGAAATTCAACTTTCTCTCCCCGGCAAGTGATGTAAGGAAAATGATTTTACGAAGAGTGGAAGGGAGATCAGAAGTTTTAAGCACCACCTCCACCATGATTACCATAAACTATCTCTACCATCACGCCCACCACAAACACCCCATCAAAACCACAATCACCACCGGCATCAATTACCACCAACACTCCCACCACCACAACCACCAGAACTCCCACCACCACCACCACCACTGCAACAAGCAATAACCTGGCTAAAGCAGCATCATTCTGAGGCGACAAGAAGTATAATTAAGTATCTTAACCCCATCGCCTTAACAAGCTAAGTTTTAAAAGGTCAAGTTTCAGGGATTTCAACCTTAACTACTGAAGTTAGGGTGTTCAGGAAAAAGGCTTCTCGGAGTTACCTCTTATAGAGTTTCCTGTGTGGTGGTGATAGTGGTAATGGTGGTGGTGGACGGTGGTGATAGTGGTAATGGTGGTGGTGGACGGTGGTGATAGTGGTAATGGTGTTGGTGGACGGTGGTGATAGTGGTAATGGTGGTGGTGGACGGTGGTGATAGAGGTAATGGTGGTGGTGGGCGGTGGTGATAGTGGTAATGGTGGTGGTGGGTGGTGGTGATAGTGGTAATGGTGGTGGTGGGTGGTGGTGATAGTGGTAATGAAGGCAGTGGTAATGGGAATGGTGATAGTGGAAGTGGTGACAGTGGTAGTAGTGTGGTAATAGTGGTAGTACTGGTGGTGATAATGGTAGAGTTGGTGGTAATAGTTGGTGGTAGTAGTGGTGATTGTGTTAGTGGTGGTGGTGGTGATAATGGTAGAGTTGGTGGTAATAGTTGGTGGTAGTAGTGGTGATTGTGTTAGTGGTGGTGGTGGTGATAATGGTAGAGTTGGTGGTAATAGTTGGTGGTAGTAGTGGTGATTGTGTTAGTGGTGGTGGTGGTGATAATGGTAGAGTTGGTGGTAATAGTTGGTGGTAGTAGTGGTGATTGTTAGTGGTGGTGGTGGTGATAATGGTAGAGTTGGTGGTAATAGTTGGTGGTAGTAGTGGTGATTGTGTTAGTGGTGGTGGTGGTGATAGTGGTATTGTGGTCTAATCTAGGAAAATCCTCCCATATTTTTAATTAGTAAAACTATCAGGGGGGAGTCTACCTGAAGGGTATTCCAGGGATCAACGCCCCCGCGGCCCGGTCCACGACCAGGCGTGCCGGTGGATCAGGGCCTGATCAACCAGGCTGTTACTGTTGGCCGCACGTAGTCCAACGTACGAACCACAGCCCGGCTGATCCGGCAACGACTCCACAGACTGAATTGCAGTTTTAACAGTATTTTTTTCTGAAATTCTGGTACTTATCACAACTTCATTATAAAAAAAAAAAGAGAAATATATATAAACGTGAGAATCTAGGAGTCTCTAGCCTCTTCACCGATCCCTATGGAATGTCTTGGAACTGTGATATAGGTCAGGAGGCTATTCATTCACATGTCAACATATTATTCACATTACCGTCACTTTCACTCATCTCCAATGTCATTCACATCATAGTCACCTTTGCTCATCTTCGGATCCTCAGGTCATTCACACTCTACCATCTTCACTAACCTTCAGTCCTTGAGGTCTTCTTCGCTAACATCCTGTCCTTGGTCATTTTTACTAACCTCCAGTCCTTGAGGTCATCTTCACTAATCTCCAGTCCTTGAGGTCATCTTCACTGACCTCCAGTCCTTGAGGTCCTCTTTACTAACATCCAGTCCTTGAGGCCATCTTCACTAACCTCCAGTCCTTGAGGTCATTTTGACTAACCTCCAGTCCTTGAGGTCATCTTCATTGACCTCCAGTCCTTGAGGTCATCTTCACTAACATCCAGTCCTTAAGGTCATCTTCACTAACCTCTAGTCCTTGGGGGTCATCGTCACTGACCTCCAGTCCTTGAGGTCATTTTTACTAACCTCCAGTCCTTGAGGTCATCTTCACTAATCTCCAGTCCTTGAGGTCATCTTCACTGACCTCCAGTCCTTGAGGTCCTCTTTACTAACATCCAGTCCTTGAGGCCATCTTCACTAACCTCCAGTCCTTGAGGTCATTTTGACTAACCTCCAGTCCTTGAGGTCATCTTCATTGACCTCCAGTCCTTGAGGTCATCTTCACTAACATCCAGTCCTTAAGGTCATCTTCACTAACCTCCAGTCCTTGGGGTCATCGTCACTGACCTCCAGTCCTTGAGGTCCTCTTTACTAACCCCCAGTCCTTGAGGTCATTTTTACTAACCTCCAGTCCTTGAGGTCATCTTCAATGACCTCCAGTCCTTGATGTCCTCTTTACTAACCTCCAGTCCTTGAGGTCATCTTCACTCACATCCAGTCCTTAAGGTCATCTTCACTAACCTCTAGTCCTTGGGGGTCATCGTCACTGACCTCCAGTCCTTGAGGTCATCTTTACTAACCTCCAGTCCTTGAAATCATTCACAAGGGAGATTAGTATCACTGAAGAAGCTTCGGTTCCTGAAATCTGATCACTTAAAATACAGCAACGCAGATCCCAGGATCGAAACGTCTTCAATGAAGATATCCTAAGTGAATGCCTTCGAGTCATTTCCCTAAAGTAGTCGGCAGTCATTTAACATCGTACTATAATAAATACAAAGGTGTCCAGTGACGATATGTCTACATCACAACATCTACTTTTTTGACTTGTCTCAGATGAGCTGAGGCAAAACAGCGTAGGTGTGTAGAGTCTGATTTATTTATAAAAGTAATTTCGATGAGAGAGAAGTGGGTGAAAACAGCATGTGTTGTGGGAGAGAGAGAGAGAGAGAGAGAGAGAGAGAGAGAGAGAGAGAGAGAGAGAGAGAGAACAGAGCAACACGGCTCATCTCTAGCCTGGACCCAGCCTGGATAGATCTGTCATTTCAGCAGAGCCTTCAACACCGGAGGGATGTGGGCGGCCTTACTGTTATGTACAAGGCCAATATTGTTAGAGTACCACACTGGGTTCCAATCTGCGGACAGTGAGAAGTGAGCTTCTACACAACAAGACGGGCAGCAAGCAGCAACTGCACACTGACTGTACCCTTCTCCAGAACATCACTTCATCGGAGATCATTTATTCCCAGGATGACTCGAGTCTGGGAACATAGTCATACAGCATAATTATATCAACGAAAAGAAGTCAGTTGATCAAATGAAATTGCTGGCTCACAGATGGCTCCAACTTCCTCCTGTTCCATATTTGTGTGTCTCACAAGGAAACAAAGGCTTTCAAATGAGGTGATGTAGGTAACATCTCTTAGCTTGTAAATGAAGTTAGGAACCTTAACCTAACCTTTTAAAACCCTCAAACCAGAGAAAGAAAGAGAGAGAGAGAGAGAGAGAGAGAGAGAGAGAGAGAGAGAGAGAGAGAGAGAGAGAGAGAGAGAGAGAGAGAGAGAGAGAGAGAGAGAGAGAGAGAGATACAAAGAGAACGCTCTTTCAGATTATTAGCTCTCAAACGACGTGCCATTATGAGCTATAAATCACCATGAACTCAATGGGATGCAGAAAGGCAAAACAAAAAAAAAAAAAAAAAAAAACGCAAATTAAACCTTTAAACACAAATCCATTTAAGAACCCTGGGGGAGAGGAGTAAAAAAAAAAAAACTTCGCTTTTGTCGAGAGGAGACTTCAGCCAGTCGGTAATGACGCCTTTCTATCCTTCAAATATGAAAAAAAAAATAATCACTTTGAATGCGCAGAGTGCGTCCCGAGTGAGTTTCATGCCTTGAACAGTGACGCTAAAAACGCCATACGCAACTGCGGACAAGCGTAAGCGATTTCTGTTCAAAACCAGGCGAGTTTTTTTTTTTCCCCTTTCAATATGAGAAAATAGGACTCCGGATCGTTGAAAGATGTAGTGTGGGTGAGGGGGGAGGGAAGTCAGCGGGAGGGGTGATGGGAGGAGGGGAGATTGAGGGGCAAATGTGATAGGAGGTGGGAAAAAGAAGAGGGGAAGGAAAGAGAAATGAGAGGGAGAGATAGGAGGTGGAGAAAGGAAGGAGGAGGATGGAAGTGGAGGAAGGGGAAAGGAAGAAGGGGGAAGAGGAGGGGAAGAGAGGAAGGGGAGGAGGGGCAGAAGAGAAGGGTAAAGGGAGGGTGGGCTTAAGGGCTGACTTTAATGAGATGCAGGTAACGAATAGAAAATTCCCTTTGGAAGGACCAGCGATACTTCAAAGTTGCAATGATTATGGTGGTGAATGAATGTATGAGAGTTAACTCATTCTCCCTCTCTCTCTCTCTCTCTCTCTTTCTCTCTTTCATGTATCTCAATATCCTCAAGTCGTTCTCCCATCCACGTATTTGCTCAAATGCTTCCTCTCCCTCATCTTCGCGTATGTTCCCGTCACTACTGGGTATTCATTGCTGTGGTTGTCGTCACACACAACACTAAACCGTCAACAACCATCTTGTTATCACCAGTCATTCATCGCTAACACACGTCGAGCAACCTGTATGCCATAGTATTAAGCTATCAGAAGAGTTGCCTATCGAGTTAGTCACGACCAGAAATGGCTTGAGAGTCACGAAGAGAACGTTATTTCCCTTTTCCTTAAATTTTAACTTGTTACTCATCTCCCTGCCTTCCGCTCTGACTCTGCATTCTCATCACGGTTTGTTTGTTTTCGTTTAATCTCTGTTGCAAAAGCACAAACACACGTGTACCCGAGAGGCAATTACAAAAAAACCTCTTATTTGCTTCTGTAAGACAAACTCTAGCATTTCATAACTCGACTAGTAACACTGTGTGTGTGTTCGTGTGTTGCATGGCGTCTCCATACTGCCTTTTTTTTCCATGACTGATGTCCTTGTCACCCCTCCGGCTGTGCCACCCCGTCTCTGTCTCTGCTCCCATCTGTCCCTGTCACTGTCTATCTTTTATTTACAGAAGAAAAAGAGAGAGAGAGAGAGAGAGAGAGAGAGAGAGAGAGAGAGAGAGAGAGAGAGAGAGAGAGAGAGAGAGAGAGAGAGAGAGAGAGAGAGAGAGAGAGAGAGAAACAAAAAAATACTTGCAAAACTCTATGAAAACGATTTTAATTTTCAAGGGAGTAACGAGAGGCCAAATAAACAGAAAGTAGGAAGAGCAAGAGAGATTGAGAGTAGCAAGGAAGCAACACTGAATAAATATAAATAACACACTAAACAATGATAGAAAGACTCGGCCATTAACCAATAAAGGACGTAAGAATGAAGGAAGCTTCAAACGAAAGAATATTCATGAAATCCAGATTCAAGAATTTCAAAGAGAGGATGAGAGCAGTGAATGAAATACAACGAAGGAAAAATTAGAGTAAAAAGTTATAAAAAGAGAGTCTGGGAGATAAAAAAAAATAAAGAATCAAACGATTAAAGAGTTAAAATGGCCAAAATTAAACAATTATACATATAAAAAGCCAAAGAACAATAAAAATAACAAAATATAAAAAAAATACAGTCACAAAGACCTGGGAGGCACAAAGACCAGAGTCAGAAAAAGATCTAAGAATAAAACAGACGAAAGAGTAGAAAATACCAAAAAATGTGAAAGACCTAACAATGAAAAATGACCAAAGATTAAAAAAGACTAACCAGATAAAAAAAAAAAGGCCGAAAATTTAAAACGGCCAGAGATAGTCAAAATAAAGAGTAAGGACGAGGGACACTGTCAACCAACGATGACAGCTGCCAAGAAAATCCTCAACTAACACTCGCGAGACTGACTAATTGATTCCCATCACCTATCATCCCTAGAATACCCCACTCGGCTCCCATTCCCCTCCCTATATCAACCTTCTCTTCCCTGTCTACCCATCGGATCCTCGCTTTGCGCAACTTTTCCAGACTCCCTCACCCCTCTTTTCTAATCCCCAACCACTTGAATCCCTATTTTGCACCCTTCCTCCTCACTTCCTCAACAACCCACCACATTTCGTGTCGCGCTTTTCATTTTTTTTTTCTATTCACTTCTCATGGAAGTTTTACTCGTTTAATATAGCATATCTTTAAGCCCCTCCCAAAAAAGCTTATCACTAGCAATCCCCTCTTTAAACCAACTGGAAATACAGCTGCCCAAGAAGAAATTTCTCGCTAAACTGTTAGTGATAAAGTATCAGAATTATACACACTGATGAATCTAAATAGAAGTCTACTAGCAGAGCTGAATCTGCACTTGTTGCTGACTTCTTAGATAAGAACTATATCAACCAAGATGAGTTAGTCATAAGAGATAATAACTCGGCCTCTACACCGAAAACCGAACTGTTTGCCATCCTACAAGAGGTGATGTTAACTTCCGACACTAAGCTTCACTTCTTGGTCATTACTACTCAAGCTAATAACATGGTCATTGGAGAACCTAGGTATAGGTATTAAAAAATCAGAAAGGAAATAATTTACAAATCTGATGGATTCCATCACACACTGAATTACTCCAACTATAAGTTGACGAATTTGCTTAAGAAAGTACTTTACCCTGAAGGAAAAGGTAGAAAATAACTATGGTACATTTGTGTTACCCACTGGAAGAGAATACAGTTAGAATTCCGAGATCTCTAATTTACTAAAACATGAATGTAGATAAGTGTAATCGCAGAGCAACTTGCAAGGTAAACAGATTGAGTTATGATATAGTAGCCGGAGTTAAGCATGGTAACAAATATTTCTGTCAGACTGGCATACACAGACAGACGATGCTCAAAGTAAATGCAATGTGTGTAATTCCCTATGTACATTTTCTAGCACACTATGTGCCTGTTTGTGTGCCCACACAGAAATAGAAATAGACATATAATAACTATGTAATATGTCTGAGTATCTTATCAATGAGAATAAGATACCAGACATCAAAAGTAAATATCATAAATTTGCTCTGAACAGATGAAACAGATTTTAAATATGTATCTAGATGTACTCTTGTTAACACTTTTGGAATCTAATTCCTAGACCTTTAGTGTATCCATATACTCTTGTGCTACGGTCCAAGGAAAGGATATAGAGTACACCATAAACCAGCCGCTTCAGCGGCAAATCCGCTTACAAAACTCCATACACCTCCCCCACATTATTCCAACTTTGTACCCATTTTATCGTTCGCAACCCTCATTAACACTTTCCGCATTCCCCTCACTTTCAAACCTCCTGCCCACTTCCCAGACAATCCAACTCCTCCCCAACCATGACATAGGCAAAACAGAAACACCAACAGCAGCAGCAGTAGCAGACACGGGTGGTCTTTACTTTAAATACAACACTATTAGACCAACGCTCAAGAAATGTCTTGTGCCTTAAGAATACGTTTTAAGGTGAATATCTACTTCTAACAGCACTACCATTAGAGGCTTAACCTACTAGAAATCGAAAAATCTACTTAGAATCAACACTGACGTTTATGTCACACTTATACACTCGTTTCAATTAGCATAAATACGACTTCCAGGTTGAAGTGGTTAATAATGCCTAAATATTTTTACAGGAATTGCCACGACCACTTAATAAAGTGGAATGAAGAGAAGTTATATAAACGCCGTTGTTTAGAACCTCCGTTTAGTCTTAAAAAATAATAACTTTGTTTAGAACATAGGGAACCTCGGTATTTCCAGAACTTTGGCTAAATTGGTTTTAGGCCGTCAGGAAACAGGCGTCAAGTGAGGTCGTCACAAGTCATATTTCGCAACATGCTTACACTAATGCGATAAAGCTTCTGATGTGTCTTTTGTATATTTTATACATTGTAACCATGAATTATCTGCAGAAACTCTATGTGGGAATTGCTATCCGAACTCTTAAGGCACAACTGGGGGCAGTAAGCTGATGACCTTCTCTGGGAAGTCTCACTAAACAATCAAATATGAAGGAACATGAGCAATCGCAGCCTCGGAGGACCCAGCTCGGGGCAAAGGCTTGGTGCAGAATGTGTTTATATATGTGCAGCAATAATGTTATTCAACAATACAATTGCAGCGGAGACAACAATGGCAGCAAGAGCAGCATCAGTAATAACAGCAGCATTCACAGCAACGACTGAAGATACAGCACCAGCAAGAGACACTGCAACAGTAGCAGACACTGCAGCAGGAGACTGCAACAGAACAAGTGCATATGACAGTGCTACAATAATAGTAGTAGAAGCACCAGCAACAGTACGCAATTCTGCCTGTTGGTACGCATCTCCAACTCCTTCAACTGAAGTAACCAGTATCTGTTCCCCATCCACCAGTGTACAGACGTGGGTGAGGTGTCCTCATAGAAGGTAATGGATGCTGTAAAGTGGGAGTTGTCAGTTACTGCTGGCTGATGACACAATGCTTCTGCATGATTCGGAAGAGAACCTTCAGAGGCTGCCGGAGGAGCTCGAAAAGGTGTATAAAAGGTGTAAGGAGAGGATGATTACGGGAAAGAGCAACGTGATGAGAATAAATCAAGTTTAGGAAATAAAAGATTTTAAGGTCACATTAGGAGCAGTACAGGAAAAGCTACAATATTTATACACTGACTTGAAGGTCGATATAACAGTATATGTGTCAATGAAGAATTAGGAAATTTCTGAGAAATGAGCGAAAGAAATTGGGAGATTCGTTATGAAAATCGCTATTATATTTGTTATTGTATTCAATATCAGATTCGTTATCTGGCTGATTAAAAAAAAAAAAGAGAGATACAAGTCATAGTGTTTAACAATATTTTAATTAGTTCTGTAAAGAAACGTAAAGGCACACACACACGCACACACACACGCACACACACACACACACACACACACACACACACACACACACACACACACACACACACACACACACACACACACACACACACACACACACACACACACACACACACGCACGCACACACACATACATACAAATACATGCTCGGGGAAAACTGAAAAAATTATTATCTCCTTAACTCGTGGCCAAAAGCCTTGATTAAAAGCAGAATTCCATCGCAAATGCAATTTCCGACATCATGGTGGCTGCAACAACAACAATGAGGGTGTCAGGAAAGTTGTGATTCATGAGGAGAAGAAGAGAAAAGAAGAAATGATGATAATGGAAGCAAGAGAAGTAAATTATACAGAAAATGGACTTAATGAGAGGAACAGAAGGAAGGAGGAGGCGGACTAGGCAGAAGAGGAGGAGGAGGAGGAGGTGGACTAGGCAGAAGAGGAGTAGGAGGCGGACTAGGCAGAAGAGGAGAAGGAGGCGGACTAGGCAGAAGAGGAGGAGTAGGAGGCGGACTAGGCAGAAGAGGAGGAGGAGGCGGACTAGGCAGAAGAGGAGGAGGAGGCGGACTAGGCAGAAGAGGAGAAGGAGGCGGACTAGGCAGAAGAGGAGGAGTAGGAGGCGGATTAGGCAGAAGAGGAGGAGTAGGAGACGGACTAGGCACAAGAGGAGGAGGAGGCGGACTAGGCACAAGAGGAGGAGGAGGAGGAGGAGGCGGACTAGGCACAAGAGGAGGAGGAGGAGGAGGAGGAGGAGGAGGAGGAGGAGGAGGCGGACTAGGCACAAGAGGAGGAGGAGGAGGAGGCGGACTAGGCACAAGAGGAGGAGGAGGAGGAGGCGGACTAGGCACAAGAGGAGGAGGAGGACTAAACAGAAGAGGAGGAGAAAGAAGATTGCATTGATTATGTTGTAATAAAAAAAATCACTTCCATTAAGATGCTTTAATCTTTTTTACTTTAAGATGTTCTCCTTCTTATTAAGACGATCTGATCTTGCTTTTCTCCTTAGAAAGTTTTCCTTCTTTTATTTAAGATGTTTTAACATTAAATTTTCTTGATGATGTTTTATTTCTTTTCAAGACTTTTCAGTCTTGTTTTTTCCTCCCTTAAATATGTTTTCTGCTATTTAATGTTTGTATATGTGTTAAAATACACATTTCTTTACCCTAGATTTTTTTCCTACAGATTTATTAACATCTGTGCCTGATGTGACTTTTTCTTGTAATATTTTTATTTGTTCCAAGTGATAATATTGTGATCTTTGTCCATGTCACAATGTTGTGATCTTCTTCGACGATATAACGTTCTTGTTCCATGATATAATATGTTCTTGTTCCATGATATAATATGTTCTTGTTCCATGACATAATACATTCTTGTCCCATGATACAAGATGTTCTTGCTCCATGATACAATATGTTCTTGCTCCATGATACAATATGTTCTTGTTCCATGATACAATATGTTCTTGTTCCACGATATAATATGTTCTTGTTCCATGATATAATATGTTCTTGTTCCATGATATAATATGTTCTTGTTCCATGATATAATATGTTCTTGTTCCATGATATAATATGTTCTTGTTCCATGATATAATATGTTCTTGTTCCATGATATAATATGTTCTTGTTCCATGATATAATATGTTCTTGTTCCATGATATAATATGTTCTTGTTCCATGATATAATATGTTCTTGTTCCATGATATAATATGTTCTTGTTCCATGATATATGTTCTTGTTCCATGATATAATATGTTCCTGTTCCATGATATAATATGTTCTTGTTCCATGATATAATATGTTCTTGTTCCATGATATAATATGTTCTTGTTCCATGATATAATATGTTCTTGTTCCATGATACAATATGTTCCTGTTCCATGATATAATATGTTCTCGTTCCATGATACAATATGTTCTTGTTCCATGATACAATATGTTCTTGTTCCACGATACAATATGTTCTTGTTCCATGCTCCACGATACAATATGTTCTTGCTCCACGATACAATATGTTCTTGCTCCATGATACAATATGTTCTTGTTCCACGATATAATATGTTCTTGTTCCAGGTTATAATGTGTTCTTGTTCCACGTGTTAACAGAGGTTCTCGTTGTTTTAAGCTCTAATAAATGATATACATGATAATGATAAAAGTTAAGAAGGAATGAGAGATGAAACAGTTAAGATGAACGAGTGAATGAGACAGACGTAGTGGATGGGGGCACACACACACACACGAAGAGGCGAGGCCAAGAGCTATGAATCGACCCTTGCAACCACAAATAGGTGAGTACACAGAAGAGGAAATTTTAGACAAGGTATCGGTCCATCCTGAATCCTTTTCAGCAAAAACTTACGACTTGATAATGGTGCGAGATGTAACTAAACTTAATCTTGAGTTAGGTTAGGTAAGATTCGTCAGGATACAGGACAAGCGTTTGCTGACGCGGGTCTTAGTCATATGATGACCCGCCACTGGAGCTTTTGGTCATGTGACCGAGGCCTTCCGCTGGCTTACCGATCCACACCTCTAAAAATTAAGTTTATCAGTATTTTTTCAGACACGTGTTGTGCATGATGAAATCTATCGAAAGGAACCAACTGGTGAGAGACAGTTATCCTTCCTGCTGGCTGAAGTCTTCACTATCAGGCACTAAAGAGGCATACGGATGAAAATGATGAATAGGACATGTGCAACACATGTCTTTATTACCGAAACGTTTCGCCTGCACAACAGGCTTCGTTATTGAATACAATCAGCAGAATGATGAAGGAAAATATTACAATATAAATTTCGTCAGTTCTATTTCTTGGATTTCTATGAAAAAATTAATATTTTTATATCTTTTAAGTTTAGTCATATATGAAATTGAAGTTAATCCATAAATACACAACAAATTAAGCCCCATTAGATTTAATATAGCTCCAAGTTTCAAAGCTTTTGAAAAATTGATTAGGCAATCAAGTTGATATGAATCAGTTAATGCGCAGAATTATCACAGGTTCACCTTCATTAAGGTAACTATGGGCGCAGTGGTACCTTTGATATACATCTGATGTGTTTCGAGAATTTTTTCTACTTCTGGAGCCCGGCCCTAGGCCAGGTTTGTCTGATGCTCGCCTGATCAACTAGGCTGATGCTGCTGGCGGCCCGCTAGCCCACATATCCACTAAAACCTAGATGATCTGACAGCTGGTAGAGATACTTTTCCAGTTTCTTCTTCAAGACATCTACACGTGTCCCGGCAGTGTCTACGCAGCTGTCTACAAATATATCAATGTTACGCTAGATGGAAATGTTTGGGAGCGTCTGCTCTAGAAAGAAGGGATTAACTAACCACAAGACAAATCCTTAACAAACAGAAGGGAATTACGTTTACATAGGAACATCTTAAGCTAAGGCGCTGGAACAGGCGGAGAGATCTGCCAGCGAGATGAGGCTGGGGAGGCCACGCTGGCTGGGGATTTAATAGGCTGGGAATGGAATATGAAATGAGATGCAAATTGTTACAGCTGCTGAAATAGGCATGGCGGATAAAAAGTAAAAACACAGATAAAAGTTTTCGGAGAAATGTTGAAAGACTTCAAGGAAGAGAAATTACAGCAAATTATGAAACTACCAGCAATTACCTTAAGGGAAATGAACATTTCCCGATTTGTTTTGGGCAGCAATTACTCGACGTTGCAGACTGCAACACCAGTAATAAACAAAATATATGTTGAGGGGAATATTTTTTTCACTTCTTTGATGACGGTGAAGGGCTCTCGATGCAAGAAATTCTAGCTGTCTTCCCCTTCCTTGGAACGATCCTGATTAAATCCCATTTCCCAATCGTTTCATGACCCCTACGAGTTTTAGTGCTTCCTCAATAATAATAATAATAATAATAATAATAATAATAATAATAATAATAATAATAATAATAATAATAATAATAATAATATATAATAATACATAATAATAATAATAATAATAATAATAATAATAATAATAATAATAATAATAATATTAATAATAATAATAATAAATATGATAATAATAATTTGGAAATTTTGCATAAACACGAGGGAACAATGGAATACATATTTTTATTAAGAGTTGTTGTGACAGGAAACTTTCTCTAGCAGAATAATTTCTAAATTATCATAACACAATCATCATCTTATCAATTGTTATTTTACGCTCTTACTTTTCAAGTAAATATCTAGTTCTTCTAATTGACGCCCTTCATGTGGAAAGGTATAAAGGTCTCGTGATCCGTGGAAACGGAGCAAGCCCTCATGAGTATCTAGTAAATTATATCAGATTAAGTTTTAATTGGAGGAAAAGGAAAATGGAAAAATGGGAGGAAAAGAGGTGAGAACGAGATACAAAACGGAGAAATAAAAGAGGAAGATAGGAGGAATGTGGATTACAAGAGGAAGGAGGAACTTGTAAGGTGAGGTACAGGTATACAGGATGAGTGCTCACTCTTCAGTATTTTATTTCTCTTTCTATTAAGCTCCTTTCTCTTCTTTCACATCTCTACTATCCGTCTTCACCCTTCATTCTTCTATTCTCCCTCTTCTGATCGTCTGTGTTCTGTTAACCAAGTTCCTAAATTCTTCCCAGTCTCAACGATATAAAC
>NC_091348.1:16393192-16423192 GCF_038502225.1 Cherax quadricarinatus
TATGTAATTTAATTTGTAAATGCACTGATTCTTGAATATTGATGAATCCAAGGATGGAAATGGTGTCGCCACTGTTGGTCAAATATTTAGACCGAGATATAATGAAATGTTCGACCACGAGATGAGTGGCGCTGCCCAATACTGTTTGTATGTGGGTATGTTTACTCACAGGATGATTGGTGCTGTCCAGTAAACTCGCCCCCCGGGCAAAAACTTAAATGTTTGAAGTGTGAGAAGCAGGCGAAGGTGTGGAGGGAAAATAAAGGCAGGGAGAAGCAAGATGGAGGGAGATAAGAGAGGGTGGGGGAGTGTGAAGGTGAAGGGTGAGGATGCTGGAAAATGAGAGAACGAAGGGCGAGGAAGAAGTTGAGGGTGAGTCAGAAACTGAGTGTGATGGTTGAGAAGAGGTTAAACATGATGGTGACAAAGAGAGTAAGGATAATTAAGTAGACGAGGATAAGGGTGAGGATTTTGAGAGAATGAGGTAAATTCCTCAAGTCAATTAATGATCAGCCATGATGCTTTGCTTATGGTGGAAGGTGTGCATGTGACTAGTACTAAGAGTCTGATGAATAATATATATGTGCAACTCTGGTTATCTCTATGAAGAAGACGTTCGCCAACCAGTGTTTTTTATCAGTTCATTTCACAGATTATATATTGGAATCAGTGGAGTAATTAGACAGGTGTTCAACCTCTTAGCCTTTATTAATCTACAGCAGAGGCAGGTGGATGGACACTTGCATTATGAAGCCAGAAGAGAGAGGCACTAGTTGAAGGCATGGTCACAGCGGGTAAGACCCACTAATGAAAGTAGGTCATACTCAAGAATTGGGCCAGAGGCTAGCAATATGGTTGTTGACGATATCTTCATCATCTGACTAAGACCCGCGTCAGGAAACATTTGTCTTGTTTCCTGACGAACCTTACCTAACCTAACCTCTATACCAAGATTTCATGTTATTACTGGTTCACATACGGTACTGCTGTGTCACACATGATGTTGCTGTGTCAAATTCTACTGACTCCGGTAAGAAGTATCTAAATTGAACTGAAAATAAAAACACAGATTGACGAAAAGACTTCAAAATAAAGATATCCAGGTGCTGTACATGTGTCTTATTCGTCAAGTTGTCGGTATTGTGTACCATTGTGCGATGATATAAGTCTAGTTGATGGGAGCCTGGATCAGGACCGGGCCACTGTAGCGGTGACACCCGAATCGTCTGGGCCACTGGAGCGGTGACACCCGAATCGTCTTCAGGGACCCTTCAGGAGTTTGAGGGGAAGGGTAATGAGAGTGAGGGGGGAGGGTCGAGGTCAGAGTGAGGGGTGAGGTTGGGATAAGGGGTAGAGATTGGAAGGGGGTGAGGGGTAGGGATTGGGGGGAAGGGGGGAGGGCTGGTCATAATAATACAGTCGCTCCGCTGATGGAAACTGATCATGGTGATGCTGGCGGAGGTAATGATGATGGAGAGGCGGGGAGGGAGAGCGGGAGCAAGAGTGGGAGGGAAGGAGGGTGAGTGGGAAGGAAGGAGGGTGAGTGGGAAGGAAGAAGGGTGAGTGGGAAGGAAGAAGGGTGAGTGGAAGGAAAGGAGGGTGAGTTTGAGGGAAGGGGATAGGATGAGTGGGAGGGAATGAAAGAGGATGTGTGGGAGGGAAGGAGGTAGGATGAGTGAGAGGGGAAGAAGGAGGATAAATCAGGGAAGGAAGAGGGATATTAGAAATTAGTGAACGAGAATGGGTAGATCTTCCCCCTTTATTTCTCGCTGTTACTCTCACCCTTTCTCTCCCTACTTAATACAAAACATTAAGAAAGAAAAATACATCATGATGTTTTTAATATAGGGAGACAAGAAACATATTAAGTTGGATAATGAGGCATTATACCTTCAAAAAGGATGCAGAAAATGAGGGAGAGGAAAGAGAGAGGATAAGGAAAGGAAGAGGAAGTTCAATCTGGGACCCAAGGTTTAGGTTAAGAAAGTTTGTCATGAAACAAGGCTAGTGTTTCCTAACGCAGGTCTTAGTCATATGATGACCCGCAGATGGAGCTTTTGGTCATCTGACCGAGGTCTTCCGCTGAGTTACCGGTCTACCCCTTTAAAAATTATAGTTACGGCGCATGATGGCAGAATGAGGCTTATACGAAGTGTTGAAATCTGTCAGCCCGAGGTGGTAGACTTCAGTAGGCCAGTAACGATTATTATTCTTTGTTTTATTAACACATCGGCCGTTTTCCCACCGAGGTAGGGTGACCCGAAAAAAAAGAAACACTTTCATCATCATTCACTTCATCACTGTCTTACCAGAGGCGTGCCTACACTACAAAAAAATTATACTTGTATATTCTTCTTCTTACTCCTGCCCCTGTTAACCTAGCACTAATTAGGTACTTGGATATTCTTACTCCAGCCCCTGTTCACCTAGTACTAAATAGGTACTTGAATATTGCTCTTCATACTCCTTTTCCTGTTCACCCACCACAAAATAGGTGCTTGAATACTGCTGTTCTTACTCCTGCCTCTGTTCACCTAGTACTAAATATATACCAGGGTGTTCGTCGACTGTTATGGGTCGCATCCTGTGGATCAAGGCTAAAGCACCACAACGGAAATAAGCCACACTGCCTGACTCTTGAGTTATCCTAGGTTAATATCCCCGGGGGATAATAATTCGAGGAAAGTCCTCTCCTTCAATAGCTCGAAGCCTGTAAAAATTCAGAGGCAAGACGAGAATCTCCCAAAATAAAATGCAGAAACTCTTCACTGTAAAATAGTCTTGAAGGAGTCCTGCGAGATACGAGAAACAAGAGGTCTCTCTACCAGAAGCTAAAGCTTGTTACAAGTCCCGTTACAAGGGATCCTTGTCCCATCCTTAGAGCGGCTGTCTCACTAGGCAGACTTTTCTCGCACCAGGAGAGATAAACGTTCAACTCTTGACGTTCTTTATTTCTCCTGTGCAACCACGTTGCCATTTGTAATGTGGTGAGTTTTTTTTTTTTAATTTTTTTGTGTTTAAATACTAAACTTCAAAGGTTAATGAACCTAAATTACCTTAATCCTAACTTATAACAAAGAACAACACGATTTGAAGAAAATAGGTAACATTAAAAACTATCGTTGAGCAAAACATCAAAAATTGACGTTTAGACATAAAAATATGTGGGACGTGTGGGAGGCAACTGGAAAGATGAGTTGGAAATAATGTGATTTTCAATCATTGGCTTCACTATGTGCTCCTTCAATCTCCTGACTACTGCCCACAGCAGCGGTACGGAGTGCTTAATAAATCTACGAAGCTAACTACACAATGTGACCTCCAATTCTTCTTGTATTCGTCAGTGACAAATCACACGATAACTTCACTGTGATGTTTGTTTACTCTTGGCCTCGATATCATATCACTCCAAATAAACATGCATGCTCGAGTCCTTGTATGTAGGTTAGATACTGGCTTATATAAGTAGAATAATGGAACTGCAGTATGTCAGCTGGGACTTACTTGTACTTTGATCACGTTAAAATTAAGAAAAAGAATGCGAGTATATTCTGAAGCGATTCAAGCAATATTAAACATCTCTGTCCGGGAGAGGCAGTCTGCGAGGCAACCTTATCAGAAAACGTGATTTTGTAAACAATTTACAGAACGTGAGAGACGCCATGTTAACCTGCGAAGAGGAGGCTGCATTTCTGACGTTCTCTGTAATAAAGCGTCTTCTCTGTGTTTACCCGGCCGCTTTTATGAATAGCTCTGGGCTAGAGTGAGTTATCTCACTGGTGGGTGTGTTTATCAGTGACGTTATCAGTTGTGAGAATGTTGCACATGTGGCCTACATCTGCCTGGCATGTATCAAATACAAACCTGTCCTCCAAATAGTCTTATTTAACTCGGTTCGTGTATTTTTTCCCTCTCAATACAAATTCAAAAGATACATATTTGTTATTCCAGGGTAAGTTAGATTAGTTTTGGTTAGGTTAAGGCAAATTGATCTATACACACAGCTAACCGACAATATTTAACTAAGATATGTAAGGTTTCCATTTCACAATTGGTATTCCCACGAACTTCAAATTGAAGAATGGGTTGCATGGGGCCAGTAGGCCTGCTGCAGTCTTCTCCATTCTCATGTTCTTATACAGGATAAGGCGATGCAGTCTTTCTGTTGAATACGAGGCCAACAGATTATCCTGGAGGGAACACTCAGGCTGATTCTCTCACTTCCATATTGGTAACTAGTAGAGGGAGCGACTTCTGAGTTTTGATACAACAAACGAAAAACTAGCATCGCCAATAGCATGACATTTATTTCGGCTGACATTTAAGATTTTTCCCCGACTTACAGACAGCATCTATTACACGTAAAGATGAGCTGCTAAATTGTGCATGATACACACACACACACACACACACACACACACACACACACACACACACACACACACACACATATATATATATATATATATATATATATATATATATATATATATATATATATATATATATATACATATAATGTCGTGCCGAATAGGTAAAACTGGTCATTTAGCAAGAACTCATTTGAAATTAAGTAATTTCTAAAATTTTCTCTTATACGTTTATGTTAATATAAAATTTATAATTTTGTACCAAAAGAACCTTAGAAAACTTACCCAACCTTATCATAACCAGCGCAATTTTATTTAGCCTAATCCAACTAAGTATATTTTAGATAAGTTTACAGTAGTTTAATAATAAGCAATAATAATCAATAATAACACTGCGACTAGCCGAAGACTCGAACCCATGTCGTTTTGGCCCACCTCATGGTGAGCGAAAATCACATGACGCTCTAACCCACAGGACCACCTCGGGAGTCCACGGCTAGTCGTAGTGTTGTTATTGATTAAATACCACTCGTCCGTGATTACAATAATATATATACTGCTCGTGGAGGCTAGTACACCAAACGGGAAGCAGAATGAAATTAGGTCTGAGACACCCACAACACCGTATGTCCTCGGATCACGGTAAAACACCTAGCTCTGCTGGGTGTGTGTGATTCTTGTAGGATTTGTTGGTCCTGTGGGTTAGAGCGTCATGTGATTTTCGCTCACCATGAGGCAGGCCAAAACGATATGGGTTCGAGTCTTCGGCTACTCGCAGTGTTGTTCATATATATATATATATATATATATATATATATATATATATATATATATATATATATATATATATATATATATATATATATATATATATAGATACATATATATATGATATATATATATATATATATGATATATATATGATATATCACATACACTGCAAATACAACTATATTGAGACTATTAATGTCGTTCCTTCTACTGCTTCCTATCCTACGTAGGCTCCACATTTCATTACTTTGGAACATTTGTGTACAGAGAAAATATTCGCTTTTTTAAAAGGCATCTTAAGGCGCCATCATAGCGTCAAAACTTCCGGCTGTGTTTGTCGCAAAAATATTGGAAGAGCAGAGAGATTTTTTAGAGATTTGAAGAGCTGGTAAGAGACAGGAAGAGAGGGAGGGGAGAGAGATTGAGAGAAGTAAAGAGAAAGAGAGAAGGAAGCAGGGCCGAGAAGGGATGGGAGAGGGAAAGAGGACCAAGAGAATGGATGGAAGAGGCAAGGAGGACTGAGAGAAGGGAGGATTGAGAGACGCGAAAAGACAGGAATGGGGCAAGGACCAAAGTGCCATAGAAAAGGACGAAGAAGAAGAGGAAGAAGAAGAAAATAAGGGAAGGATAAAGAAGAGGTGACGGATTTGTGTATTAAAAAGGAATCAAAATATGATAGCTATGCTGCAACAAAAGCCAGCAAGGTTTCCCTGTCACACAGTACCACACTACGTATATGGGTTTCGTACAGGAGGTGATGAAATCTGTCAGCCTGAGTTCAGAGAGTAAGGCGGCCAGAATATTGTTGTAAGCATTCCACTATGAATTCCGAAGCTGCTGCTGTTACTAAGGTTTCGTTAAAGCTGAGATGGAAAAGTGGTAGAAAGGGGAGGGACGTGGAGAGGGAACACTGCAAAGCTAGATAACAGAAGGCCTTTGATCGATGTGTTTAACCTGTTCTGTATGCCTGTCAGCCTGTCTGTGTTTCTGTTTCCGTTTGTCTGCATATTTTAATTCATCTTTATTTTCCTCATCTTGTCTATTTATCCAAAATTTCTTCCTCTCTCTCAATCTCTCTCTCTCTCTCTGTTTCGCTTACAACTCCCGTATTTGAACGCCCGGAGCTTCTTCCTCGTATCTCGGAAATTAGCTGCTAAGTACCCAAGGCTGGAATCACACACACACACACACACACACACACACACACACACACACACACACACACACACACACACACACACACACACACACACACACACTCGATCCCTGCAACCTCAACTAGATGAGTACAACTAGGTGAGTACACACACACACACACACAAAGTTGAAGATTCAGATGAACCACAGAGATGTTAGAAAGTATTTCTTCAGTCACAGAGTTGTCAGGAAGTGAAATAGTCTGGGTAGTGATGTAGTGGAGACAGGATCGACGCACAGCTTTAAGGAGAGGTATGATAAAGCTCATGGAGCAGGAAGAGTGAACGAGTAGCGGCCAGTGAAGAGGCGGGGCCAGGAGCTGAGATTCGACCCCTGCAACCACAACTAGCTGAGTACACACAGGCTGGAAGCTTGGTCCAGCAACTGGCTCCTCGAATTTAACCCCGCCATCTGCAAAGTTATGAGAATTGGGGAAAGACGAAGAAGACCGCAGACAAAGTATATCATAAGTGGCCAAAGACTGCAAACCTCACTGAAGGAGAAGGATTTTGGGGTGAGTATAATATCGAGCATATCTCCTGAAGCGCACATCAACCAGATAACTGCTGCAGCATATGGGCGCATGACAAACCTGAGAAAGGCATTCCGATACCTCAGTAAGGAATCGTCCAAGACTCTATACACCGTGTACGTCAGGCCAATACTGGAGTATGCAGCACCAGTTTGGAACCCACACCTAGTCAAACACGTCAAGAAATTTGAGAAAGTGCAAAGGTTTGCAACAAGGCTAGTTCCAGAGATCAGGGGAATGTCGTTCGGAGAAAGGTTAATGAAAATCGGCCTTACGACACAGAAGGACAGAAGGGTTAGGAGAGGCATGATAACGACATACAAAATACTGCAAGGAATTGGCAAGGTGGAAAGAGACAGGGTGTTCCAGAGATGGGACACAGAAACATGGGTCGCAATTGGAAGCTGAAGACTCAGATAAGTCAGAGAGATGTTAGGAAGTACTTCTTTAGTCACAAAGTTGTCAGGAAGTGGAATAATCTGTCAAGTGATGACTCACGAAATCGTAATGACACGATTGCAAACAAACCATACCACGGGTGTTTGAACTTCAGACCGTCGCTAACGCGACGGTCTGGAGTTTTGAGACTCTCTGACCGCGGGTTCAAACTCCACCCGTGGTATGGTTTGGCAAGTGATGTAGCGGAGGCAGGAACCATACATAGTTTTGAGACGAAGTGTGATAATGCTCATGGAGCAGTGAAGAGGCGGGGCCAGGAGCTATGTCTCGACTCCTGCAACCACAAATAGGTGAGAACACACACGCATATACAACAGGCCTAGTGTCTAATCGACATGTACCTAGGACAAAATGGTAAGTAAAACACACACACACACACACACACACACACACACACACACACACACACACACACACACACACACACACACACACACACACACACAAACACACACAAACACACACAAACACACACACACACACAAACACACACACACAAATACACACACAAATACACACACACAAACACACAGACACACACACACACACACACACACACACACACACACACACACACACAAGACCTGACGACACTGGAGGACAGGAGAGATAGGGGAGACATGATAACGACATACAAAATACTGAGAGGAATTGACAAGGTGGACAAAGACAGGATGTTCCAGAGATTGGACACAGTAACAAGGGGACACAGTTGGAAGTTGAAGACAGAGATGAATCACAGGGATGTTAGGAAGTATTTCTTCAGCCACAGAGTAGTCTGTAAGAGGAATAGTTTGGGAAGCGGTGTAGTGGAGGCGGGATCCGTACATGGCTTTAAGCAGAGGTATGATGGGGCTCACGGTTCAGGGAGAGTGACCTAGTGGCGGTCAGTGGGGGGCGGGGCCAGGAGCTCGGACTCGACCCCCGCAACCTCAACTGGGTGGGTGCGGCTGGGTGAGTACACACACACACACACACACACACACACACACACACACACACACACACACACACACACACACACACACACACACACACACACACACATGCACATACAACAGGCCTAGTGTCTAATCGACATGTGCCTTGGACCAAATGGTAACTAACACACACACACACACACACACACACACACACACACACACACACACACGAGATTAGTGCAGAAGCTGGAGGATCAGGCGCATGTAACAGGGAGGGCACTGTAATGGATCAGGGAATACCTGACAGGGAGGCAGCAACGAGTCATGGTACGTGAAGAGGTATCACAGCGGGCGCCTGTGACGAGTGGGGTCCCACAGGGGTCAGTTCTAGGACCAGTGCTATTTTTGATATATGGGAACGACATGATGGAAGGAATAGACTCTGAAGTGTCCCTGTTCGCAGATGATGTGAAGTTGATGAGAAGAATTAAATCGGATGAGGATGAGGCAGGACTGCAAAGAGACCTGGACAGGCTGGACATGTGGTCCAGTAACTGGCTTCTCGAATTCAATCCAGCCAAATGCAAAGTCATGAAGATTGGGGAGGGGCAAAGAAGACCACAGACAGAGTATAGGCTAGGTGGACAAAGACTACAGACCTCACTCAGGGAGAAAGACCTTGGGGTGACCATAACACCGAGCACATCACCGGAGGCACACATCAACCAAATAACTGCTGCAGCATACGGGCACCTAGCAAACCTGAGAATAGCGTTCCGATACCTTAATAAGGAATCGTTCAAGACACTGTACACTGTGTATGTTAGGCCCATACTGGAGTATGCAGCACCAGTCTGGAACCCACACCTGGTCAAGCACGTCAAGAAGTTAGAGAAAGTACAAAGGTTTGCAACAAGGCAAGTCCCAGAGCTCAGGGAAATGTCGTACGAGGAAAGGTTGAGGGAGATCGGACTGACGACACTGGAGGACAGAAGGGTCAGGGGAGTCATGATAACGACATACAAGATACTGCGGGGAATAGACAAGGTGGACAGAGATAGGATGTTCCAGAGAGGGGACACAGGGACAAGGGGTCACAACTGGAAGCTGAAGACTCAGACGAGTCACAGGGACGTTAGGAAGTATTTCTTCAGTCACAGAGTTGTCAGGAAGTGGAATAGCCTAGCAAGTGAAGTAGTGGAGGCAGGAACCATACATAGTTTTAAGAAGAGGTATGATACAGCTCAGGAAGCAGAGAGAGAGAGGACCTAGTAGCGATCAGTGAAGAGGCGGGGCCAGGAGCTGAGTCTCGACCCCAGCAACCACAATTAGGTGAGTACAATTAGGTGAGTACACACTCAACAGGCCAAGTGTTTAATCTAATGGTAACTAACACACACACACGCCACTATGGGTTCAGTAGCTACTGAACTTTCTATTAAGCATTAACACAACTCTTAAGAATTTCCATCTCTCAGGTCCCACACACGCTGAGAAATGGAATTTATGAGAAAGATATCGTCACAGACAAGCTCTTTGTAACCCAGGAAACATCTTATTATACACTAACTAGCAAGGCTGCCCACGATCTCATAACTGCTGGCTCAGGAACGAGAAGAAAAGGGCAACTAACTGTAGGTGAGTGCTAGGCCCTCTAGTGCCAAGAATTTTTTCAAGGTATAAGGACTCCATGGGAAAGTTTAAAACAATCTTTCCTCTGTAAGTCATGCGTGTCGTAAGAATCGACTATATCGCCGGGAGTAAGGGATTAGTAACCCCTTCACCTGTATAAATTACTAAATATAAAAAAAGAAGAACAATTTTACGTTTCTTCTTTTTCGGGTCACCCTGCCTCGGTTGGAGACGACCGTTATGTTCAAAACAAAAAACAATGGCCGAAACTTTTTCAGTAAAGGTGTAATTAATTAGTGAACTCATATCTGTTTCCTACAGGCTATCGGCGGTCATTTGCCTTCTCACTACAGGAGTAAGTGGGTTCTCTGTCTTCAGTCTTTCATAGACTTTTCTAGCCACTGAAACCCTCTTTCCTGTCATCCCGGCTTGTACTTCTTGCTGGAACGTCTGTCTACGACTCGATTACTGAATCGAATTTGTCCCTTCAGAGAAGGTTCCCTGATGCAGGTGAAGGGCTTCGTATATAAGGAATTGGAATTGTCCTTCTCTTTTTCGGATCGAACCTGACTGCCTCCCATACCCAGCTAATTTATGATCCCAGCGGGTTTAGCACTTCATCTTCAATATAATAATAATAATAATAGCAACAACAATTATAGTAATAATAAGAATACAAGTTGATGTTCCATTACGAATCACTTTCTCTTCTGATGGCAAACCAATTTCTTCCTAATTAACTTTTCCATCACTTAGCGCTGTACGCAAGTCAGGGAAAACTAGTCTTTAGTTTGGGTCGGCTGTGTGTTGCTGTTTCTAGGGAGATTACTACCACTTTGCTCGTTTTTAAACTATTTTGTCGCTCCACAACCTCGCATTTTCCTGATTATCTTCGTTAGTGGTTCTAAGACTTCATTTTTTATCCCCCTCAGTGATCAAGTTGATATCTCAGCTCGGTGAGCATTTGTTTTTTTTTTTTTGTCATATCTAGCTCCCTTGCACATCCAAGAAATTCAGTCTTGTTTACCGTATCTTCCTGCATATAAGGCGCACGACAAAAGTATCATAATGGTAAATCAGTTATCGTATGCTCAAGCATAAACCAAAGCCTACCCTTAACTCTGACCTTGAGCATATAAGGCACAGGATAAGTTTCCAAGACTTTTTGTGGGAAAAATGGCGCGCCTTACATGCCGGAAAATACGATAATACGTAGTTTATACACACACACACACACACACACACACACACACACACACACACACACACACACACACACATATATATATATACATATATATATATATATATATATATATATATATATATATATATATATGTATCTCAAATAAGAACATAAGAACATAAGAAAGAAGAAACACTGCAGTAGGCCTACTGGCCCATGCGAGGAACGTCCAATTCTCCTACCGGCTTAAGCCAACGCCCTAACCTAGTCACGTCAAGTCACATTCACTTAAGGAAGGAGCACGGCATCTGACCTAGTAGCACAAGCTAGTCAGGTCCAACTCCCCCACCCACACCCACTCACGTATTTATTTAACCTGTTTTTAAAACTACACAACGGGAGTTTGTTCCACTCATCCACAACTCTATTACCAAACCAGTGCTTTCCTATATCCTTCCTGAATCTAAATTTTTCCAACTTAAAGCCATTGCTGTGAGTTCTGTCTAAGTTAGATATTTTTAGCACATTATTTACATCCCCCTTATTTATTCCTGCTTTCCATTTATACACCTCAATCATATCCCCCCTAATTCTACGCTTTTCTAGAGAGTGCAGATTTAGGGCCCTCAGTCCATCCTCATAGGGAAGATTTCTGATACATAGGATCAACTTTGTCATCCTCCTCTGTACTTTTTCCAGTGCGTTTATATTCATTCTGTAATACGGTGACCAGAACTGTGTAGCATAATCTAAATGAGGCCTAACCAAGGATGTATAGAGTTGAAGAACAACCTGAGGATTTCTAATATTTATACTTCTTGACATGAAGCCACGGATTCTGTTAGCTTTATTGCGAACACTTATGGTTTCAGGTTACTGTTAACCAGAACTCATAAATCCTTTTCGCAATCCATAATATTAAGATCTACATTATTTAGTTCATATGTGGCATGATTATTTTCCTGTCCAACATTTAGCACTTTGTATTTGTATATATTAAATTGCATCTGCCACTTCTCCGACCACTGCATGTCTATTCAAATCATCCTGGAAATGTATTCATTTCTTACATATCTCGTGATTATCACTAGTCTTTATTTACTTTATTTCTCTGAGTATTTTGCACATCACGATCATGTCTCTTCATTTTCTCCGTTCCTTCTTTCATCGTGGGAACCATTTATCATAGACTTTTCCGTAACCTTCATTTCTTAGATCTGAGGAAGTGAATACGAGGAAGAGTGAGCTGACACAGTCATCGTTTTATGCCTCTTCCTTTGTGCTGAGATAAATCGCCGAGGAAAAGGAGGAAATAAAGGGTTGTTAAGGAAGAAGAAATAGAAGAGGAAGAGAGATAGAGAGGTGGAGGAAACAGATTTTGAGAAAGGGAAGATAGGGTACGAAAGAGCTACTATTGAAATCAGCTATTTCTGATTCATTGACGACGAGACCCAGGAGCTATACTCCGTCACTGTCGATTTGGTGAAACGAGATCACAGCAAAAACTTGCAACCAGTCTCAGTTTGTTGCTACTCCTTACGTCATTTATGCAACATATTTCAACTTTAATATAATGTGTTCACCCAGGCAGCTACTTGCTGGCTGCCTCACACAAATATTTCATTTGCATCTGGCAGTGAAAAGAGCAATCTTCTTGATCCTATTGGCGAAGCTCTTAGCCAATCAGTGAGCAAGGACGAGATCCCATATTATCTGCGTGTGGCAACGTAATCACTGTTGGGAATATATAATTCCCGTCACTGCACCAACAACCTTATAATGCAGAAATTATATTATGATGTGTCATACATTACTGTATTAAAATAGCAGTGAGGGAGAGAGCAGGAGTGCCTTGATGGTCTGGCAAAGGGTTCTTGATTCAAGGAAATGTAGCTACACTCCTCTTCGGATCATTCCTAACTATCTCAGTCAGCAGAAACTCTATCACTATTACGGGTTTAGCACTTTCTCAAGAACATAAATTTTTCAACACTGGTCCCCATGTGACAAATACCACTTCCCTAAAACCCAGCCAAACTTGTCAGGCCAATTAACCTTTCCAGCCTCTTTATTCTTCTTTACCCACAACATTTAAAAAAAAAAATTGAATCCTCTATCATTCCCCAATCCTTCCGTCCTCCTACTGCTTAAAAAATTATGCAGAGTAACACAGACCAATATGAAAATGAGAGAAAAAATCTTATATCAATATAGAAAGATGTATAGTAATTTAAATAAATTTAATTCAAAGGCATCTTATCACAATGTGACAAAACCAGCGCTTTCATTCTTGAGCAATTTCACTGGAAAAATGTCCTTTCCTGCACTAGCTAATGATACATATTTCTCCAGTGATGCTTACCAAAGTGACTCGGAGAGGAGAGGTATACACGTATACGCGGAATAAGACACATGTGCAACACTTGTGTATCTTTACTGAAGAAACATTTGAACAAAGACACCTAAGTGTTGCACGTGCGTCTTACACATCAACTTGTCAGTACTGTATTACCATTCATGAAGTGTTGTCTAAATACGTATAAAGAAGGCACACGGGCAATGTAAGGGGAAGTTTTTTATTTAGAAGACTTTTCGTTCGTCGGAAGATTTCTCCGGCACCTGGTGAGAGAAATGTTTCTCAAATAATAGTTACCCATACATTACTTATTTGTTTTACTGATGCATATTTCTCAGGATGGGGGAGGGGGCGGAGGGGGTCATCGATGACCCTTCCCGGTCCCTGACCAAATGTCTGAATAATTGTTTGGGCTAATATGTATGTTTGTCTGTCTGTCTGTCTGTCTATCTGTCTGTCTATATGTCTAAGTTTGGTACATCATTATGTCTGTGTGTATCTGTAGGCATTTATGCCTGTCTCTCGTTCTCTCTCTCTCTCTTGAGAGAAAAATATTAAAACTACTCTGGAACGTCCCATAAAAATGGTGCAGAAGAAAAATGGGCACTGCGTTTGATGGGTGCCATAACAGAGCCACAGTGTTTTACAGTGACGAAAATTGTTGAAACTCATGTTTCTCTCTTTTTTTTTATTTACACAGAGTTCTACAACGTTAGGTTTAGGGACCTCTCTCTCTCTCTCTCTCTCTCTCTCTCTCTCTCTCTCTCTCTCTCTCTCTCTCTCTCTCTCTCTCTCCCTCCATTTATTTCACATACCATGATCTGAAATTCTACCTCAGCTTAATTTAAATCCAGTCCCTGCCAATATCTTCACTAAAGTTGGCTTTCAGGTGTCAATTTCATTTAGTTTCAAGAGTAAATCATACAGAAAAGGGAAGATGGAGTTAGCAGTGGGCCAGAGAATCTACTTCCCATGTCCACATCTCAGGAGAAACCTGCTATAAGAATCTGTAAAAATAAGAATGTTTACTAGTGGAGTGGTATAATATGTACTCTTAATTTATTATGAGTGAACAGAAATGAGTGAAAACATAATATATATATATATATATATATATATATATATATATATAATATAATATATATATACAATGAATGAGGGAATAATATGTAGTGTAGTGCAGCGTTGTATATATTATAAATTAAAATGTACATATGAATGAGATTGTGACCACGAGTATATACGAGTCTACATGTAAATACGTGTGTATGCAATTAGCATGTACACATAGTACACATGTAATAAAACAGTGTGCAAGTAAACAATGTACAAAGTACATTTAAAGTGAACATGTAGTACACATGAAAACAGTGCACAAGCAAAGGGTGGAAATGTAAATAGTGTACATATACGTGAAGAAATTATACATGCAAATGAACAGTATACATGTAAATAAACAGTGTACATGTAAACAGTGTACATATAAATTAAGATAGGTCAAGACAACCATTAAGATGTTCATGGCTGTCGCTGTCACTGTGATCAATGTCATTTTTTTATGTTCGAAGTAGTTCAGTGAACTACTTCGAACAAAAAAAATAATATTGAACAATTTGGAACAAATATATGACAATGTCATTTTTCTGTTCGAAATGCCAATTTTCTGTTCAAAATATCATTATCCTGTTCGAAATGATGTCATTTTAATGTTCGAAACGGTTCGGTGTTAATTTTAATGTTCGAAATATAGTTCAAAACTAACTTGATATGCTACAGAGAGAATACGTAATGAGAGAACGTTTCGGCCTAAATCTTGTTCATTTGTCCTGTTGCTCCGTTAGGCTGTTTCTCCACTGTTACGTCTGACTGTTTCCACCTTTTCTAAGCTGTTTCTTTTTTCCGTTGTTCTCCTGCTTCGCTGTTTATTTGTTCCGTCTCCCTGTTTCTTTGTTTTGTTATTCCCTTTCATTTTTGTTCTGCTTCCCGGTTTCCTTCTTTCGTCTCGCTGTTTCTTTGTTATTTGTTTCGTTTTCTTGTTTTCGTCAATTTTGCCGTTTATTTTGTCTCAGAGTTTCTTTGTTCCGGTCCTTTATTTTCCTATTTCTTTCTTTCATTTTGTTGTTTCTTTGTTCTATTTTCATTGTTTCTTTACTCCGCCAATTTCTTTTTTTCTGGTTTCCTATGCTTCGCGTTTTCTTTGTTTCGTTTTGGTGTTCCTTTTTTTCCGTTCATTCCGTTTTCTAGTTTCTCCATTACGTTTCGAGTTTTCCCTTACTTCCTTTCGTTGTTTCTTTTCTTCCCGTCCGTTCGCCTTGTGTTTCCTTTCTGTCCTATCGCTGTTTCTCCGCTCCGTCTCGTTGTTTCACCCTCCCGTTGTTCGTGGCGATGAGACGAACCTCCCGGCAACAGAAGAAGGTAGCTGAACAAGAGAGAAAGAGGGAGAGAGAGATAATCTCAAGGTATTTATCTCCTTGCTGAGAGCGGAGCTGAGAGATGGGATAAAATATGTTACTAAAATATAGAAGAAATGTAGTGAGATGTGCTTGAATCTGTGATTGTGGGAGAAAAATGAGGAGGATGGGTGGGAAGGAGAGAGAGAGACAGAGGAAAAATGAGAGAGAGGGAAGGAGTGAAAAGACAGAAGGGAGAAAAAGAGAAGGGTGGATGTAGACGCAAATAAGAATCATAAAAAGGAAAAAACAAGATGAGAAGGAGAAGAAGGATGAGGTGGAAGAGACGATACAGATAACAGCTTTTAGCTTGTAAACAAAGTTAGGAACCTTAAACCTAACCTTGCAAATCCCTGTGTGTAGAGAGAGAGAGAGAGAGAGAGAGAGAGAGAGAGAGAGAGAGAGAGAGAGAGAGAGAGAGAGAGAGAGAGAGAGAGAGAGCGTACGAACGGGTTTATCGGAAAGAGCAATAGAACTCCATAAGGTCTACATCCAGATTTTTCACCGAAAAGACTTCAACTCTCCAGCTATTATCACCGCTAGTCAGGTGTGGCCAGGAGAGTGTAACAGAAGGCTCTTTCCCCACCCTCCATCCCCACTGCCGGCATAAAGCTGAAGATAATCACCTTCTTTAATGAGGTACTTGCAGGACTATTCGAATGGAAAGGAGTGAGAGGAATCTTGACTTTACTACGTCTGCTGCTGTGACTGCTATTACCATTACTACCACGAACATTAATACAACACTATTAAGATTACTACTACTACTACTACTACGTAACAGGTACTATAATTACTATAGCTAAAACTACTACAAGAATAATCACTGCAACTACAACCACTACTATTGCTACCGCTACTACTATTAATACTACTACCATTACTACTTTGACTACTACTACTACTACTTCTTCTTCTATTATTACTACTACTATTTCTACTTCCAGTCATCGCTCTTGTATTCTGCCTGATTTCCAGTAGTGCCATATCTTTGAGGTCCAAGTTTGTTATTATATTCACTGCAACAAAACAGATTTGATCTATGGAAGGGGAGGGGCAGCTTTAATTCCTAGGATCAAAACTCCTTCACTGGCATAGAGGACACCCCCTCCCATCCCCCAAAGAGTGCTGAGGGAATCATCTGGATAGAGGGTAATGAAGATTTAAAGGCACAGATGATTTTCTGGTGCTGTTTTTTCCTAGTGTCTCCGTTGGGAGACTATGTAGGAGACTGATGACAAGGAAGGAAGGAAGACAAAGGGAGGAGGAGGAGGAGGATAAGGAGGAGGAGGAGGAGGAGGAGGAGGAGGAGGAGGAGGAGGAGGAGGAGGAGGAGGAGGAGGAGGAGGAGGAGGAGGAGGAATGCAATAATCGACTAACCAATAACCACTCAGGAGTCTTCCCAACTATTTAACCTCGCGTGTTCCAACTCCTCTGTTTACCTGGAGTGACAAAGGCCTCACGACCGAAACGTTTTCAATAACACTGTCGTAGTGTTTACATTTTGTCTCTCATTTTCCCGATGACGTGTGTGTCAGCAGAAGTAAGTCACCTTGACTTCACAGTGTTATGCAAGGTAATTTGCTCACATGTAACTATTACACTTATTACATTATAATGGTTTACAAAATCGACAAGTAATTGACTGATACACTTGGGTAACCTCATTGTGGAGATCTTTCGCCAACTAGCGACCTTATTCTCTGGTTGGCGAAACGTCTCTTCAATAATGATATCCAAGTGCCGCATGTGTATTCATTCAAATACTTCAATACGCAAGACCTGAATAAACTGACTCACCTTTAATACAAATAAATAAATATATATATAACATGTGTGTGTGTGTGTGTGTGTGTGTGTGTGTGTGTGTGTGTGTGTGCGCGCGCAAACCCTTGATTCAAGAATTAGAATCAATCATTCTTTACATGAAATAAGCATAATTACCTGTCATTCTCAAGACACTGAATGACCCTTACATTTAAGTGCTTCCCCATGACTACCATAACATGATAATAATTAATTAATAATAATAACAATTACACAAAAAGTTTTGCCTATATACCTTATAAAACACACAGTGAAGTCTGCACCTGGCACTCTATATTACTGACACAGAAAATGTAAAATGAATGTGCGGAATGTTATTCGGTTGATTACCATAAATTTTGCAAAAGGTTCAAAGGCAGCTTATTAAAGCGATGATGTGAATATACATTTGAGCCCCGACTTTGTGTTGGAACGTAACTAAAAAAGCATAAAAGATTAAAATTAAACTATTATCGTTATTATTATTATTATTATTATTATTATTATTATTATTATTATTATTATTATTATTATTATTATGGGCACACTGTTTTCCTTATTTTTTATCTTGTATATTTTATCTTTCTTTCATAGCTACCCAGCTCCTCCCCCCCCTCATTCCTCTCCCTGTTTATTCACACCTAATATTCCATCCTTCTCTCCTCTATGCTATCTAAGATTTCCTTTCAACTCTCGTTGAAGGCTCATCGCCTGTGCCTTTTCATCCCTTTCAAAGCAAGCTTACCATGCTCCTACTTACCTGATATTTTTATCCTCTTCTTTCAATTGCAAGTTTTCTATTCTTTTATATTGTACATTTTTTATATACACGTTCATTTATTTAGCTATAATGATTATTCCTTTTACCTTCATTGTTTCTTCCTTTTGTTTGCTACACTGCTTTTTTTTAATATACACAGCTTTTTTTGTCTAAACTACTGTTTATTTGTGGGTAAACTACTGCCATTTTTTTTATCTGCACTGCTTCTTCCTTTCTGCTATTTATCATAGTTTATTTTTTACTTACGAAGTCTCCTGCGCTGATAGTCTGAAGATAATACACGTGTAGCACGTGTAGCCAAGAAGCTTAACCAATCTAACACAAACACATGAGAGAGACATATACAGGGATCCAGAGAAATGATAGTGATCAAGGTGACGGGCAGTGATGAGTTACGGTAGTGGTTACGCAGACAAGGTGACGGGCAGTGATGAGTTACGGTAGTGGTTACGCAGACAAGGTGACGGGCAGTGATGAGTTACGGTAGTGGTTACGCAGACAAGGTGACGGGCAGTAATGAGTTACGGTAGTGGTTACGCAGACAAGGTGACGGGCAGTGATGAGTTACGGTAGTGGTTACGCAGACAAGGTGACGGGCAGTAATGAGTTACGGTAGTGGTTACGCAGACAAGGTGACGGGCAGTAATGAGTTACGGTAGTGGTTACGCAGACAAGGTGACGGGCAGTGATGAGTTACGGTAGTGGTTACGCAGACAAGGTGACGGGCAGTGATGAGTTACGGTAGTGGTTACGCAGACAAGGTGACGGGCAGTGATGAGTTACGGTAGTGGTTACGCAGACAAGGTGACGGGCAGTGATGAGTTACGGTAGTGGTTACGCAGGCAAGGGCATTCTGGTGGACCTAAGATTTTATCTTATTGTCGTGTCTTGGCGTCTTCAGATTAACGGTGCCGGAATTTCAGTTGACATTCGAAATTCTCTTGTTTTGTATGATGGTTTTTGCTGTAGCAATTGTTGAAGATTCCACACATTTGAAGTTACTCTTCCTTTATGATCATTGTAAAGCTTTCCAATTCATGTTTTTTTTTATGCGAGCTCCTATACTATATACAATAAATGCGACTTTCATCTTATCCTAGCCTAAAGTGTGAAAAATGTTTTGAGCTACCGTTATCTTTGACAGCAATATGCATTTGTTGGTGTTCTCTGCCCGACAAATTTTAAAAATCGAAAGCACTTGGTTCTGGCAGTGCTGGAGAGTGTACAGTCATATACATGAAAGTTCTTTCTACATGCATTCTGTGCAGCAAATCCTGGTGGTGTCATAGCTAGAACAGAAGCACAAGGAGTTATCTTCATTTGTTGGCTTGTAATTTGCTATGTAAACAAGCTTCTTCAAACTGTTTACACGAGACCACAAACAAGAAATGCACTAATTATGCAATGGTAAACAACTGTTAAAACTTTCCAAATGTTAACCTCTACCTTATCATGCTCAGCTGTTTCGCAATTGCCTTAGTATTTAAACATCCCTTTCACTTTCTTTCTCTTTCTTCATACATCGTCTCTTCCTCCTCCTCCGCCTTTCTTCCACTGCGTGTTTGGGGTAAGAAACAGGCATCCAGAGAGATGGTAATTCCCAACTAATAGTAACTATTTCTGCTGGAAGAAAACCTTCGGAGCTCGTTGCTACTTAACTAATTGAGGACTTTTTGACGATATTCTCGTCGCCCTACTGGAGTCTCCCAGCTCAGGCTGACAGATTTCATCGTTTGATTTACGAAACCCATCCTCAACGATGGAAAATAACAGAAGAAACAGAGCTAGCTTATGTTCCCACTATTTAACTATCAAGTAGACTAATGTAGCAGCACCCTGCAGGTATAATTAATGATATTTATGAAGATAAAAACATTACTGAAATTCTTCAATTTTAGGGGAAAGGGGTAAACATGTATGGGTCACATAGCGACTGTAAAATGGATGGTAATCAGGTTAAATTCAAGATAAGTTACAGTAGCTTCAATTAAGGATAAAAGAACACAATAATGTGGCTAGAAAAATACACAAATAACCTGCACATAGGAGAATATAACTTATGACGATATGTGTAGTAGCTTCAGTTCCTCGGGATATAATGAAAATACTGAACACCTCAGAAATGTGAAAATAAAGTCAGGGAATAAAGTTTTTTAAATGAGTCCTTCAGCAGCATCAACGCCCCACATTGAAGGAAATCTGTAACTAGAAGTGGTGGTAATGCAGTGTGCAGGCAGCTGTGCACACCCCCAGCCTCACCTCCAGCAGGCAGCTGTGCACACCCCCAGGCTCACCTCCAGCAGGCAGCTGTGCACACCCTCAGCCTCACCTCCAGCAGGCAGCTGTGCACACCCTCAGCCTCACCACCTGCAGGCAGCTGTGCACACCCCCAGCCTCACCTCCAGCAGGCAGCTGTGCACACCCCCAGGCTCACCTCCAGCAGGCAGCTGTGCACACCCTCAGCCTCACCTCCAGCAGGCAGCTGTGCACACCCCCATCCTCACCTCCAGCAGGCAGCTGTGCACACCCCCATCCTCACCTCCAGCAGGCAGCTGTGCACACCCCCAGCCTCACCTCCAGCAGGCAGCTGTGCACACCCTCAGCCTCACCACCTGCAGGCAGCTGTGCACACCCCCAGCCTCACCTCCAGCAGGCAGCTGTGCACACCCCCAGCCTCACCTCCAGCAGGCAGCTGTGCACACCCCCATCCTCACCTCCAGCAGGCAGCTGTGCACACCCCCATCCTCACCTCCAGCAGGCAGCTGTGCACACCCCCAGCCTCACCTCCAGCAGGCAGCTGTGCACACCCTCAGCCTCACCACCTGCAGGCAGCTGTGCACACCCCCAGCCTCACCTCCAGCAGGCAGCTGTGCACACCCCCAGCCTCACCTCCAGCAGGCAGCTGTGCACACCCCCAGCCTCACCTCCAGCAGGCAGCTGTGCACACCCCCAGCCTCACCTCCAGCAGGCAGCTGTGCACACCCCAAGCCTCACCTCCAGCAGGCAGCTGTGCACACCCCCAGCCTCACCTCCAGCAGGCAGCTGTGCACACACCCAGCCTCACCTCCAGCAGGAAGCTGTGCACACCCCCAGCCTCACCTCCTGCAGGCAGCTGTGCACACCCCCAGCCTCACCTCCAGCAGGCAGCTGTGCACACCCCCATCCTCACCTCCAGCAGGCAGCTGTGCACACCCCCAGCCTCACCTCCTGCAGGCAGCTGTGCACACCCCAGCCTCACCTCCTGCAGGCAGCTGTGCACACCCCAGCTTCACCTCCAGCAGGCAGCTGTGCACACCCCCAGCCTCACCTCCAGCAGGCAGCTGTGCACACCCCCAGCCTCACCTCCAGCAGGCAGCTGTGCACACCCCCAGTCTCACCTCCTGCAGGCAGCTGTGCACACCCTCAGCCTCACCACCTGCAGGCAGCTGTGCACACCCCCAGCCTCACCTCCAGCAGGCAGCTGTGCACACCCCCAGCCTCACCTCCAGCAGGCAGCTGTGCACACCCCCAGCCTCACCTCCAGCAGGCAGCTGTGCACACCCCCAGCCTCACCTCCAGCAGGCAGCTGTGCACACCCCAAGCCTCACCTCCAGCAGGCAGCTGTGCACACCCCCAGCCTCACCTCCAGCAGGCAGCTGTGCACACACCCAGCCTCACCTCCAGCAGGAAGCTGTGCACACCCCCAGCCTCACTTCCTGCAGGCAGCTGTGCACACCCCCAGCCTCACCTCCAGCAGGCAGCTGTGCACACCCCCATCCTCACCTCCAGCAGGCAGCTGTGCACACCCCCAGCCTCACCTCCTGCAGGCAGCTGTGCACACCCTCAGCCTCACCTCCAGCAGGCAGCTGTGCACACCCCCAGCCTCACCTCCAGCAGGCAGCTGTGCACACCCCCAGCCTCACCTCCAGCAGGCAGCTGTGCACACCCCCAGCCTCACCTCCAGCAGGCAGCTGTGCACACCCCCAGTCTCACCTCCTGCAGGCAGCTGTGCACACCCCCAGCCTCACCTCCTGCAGGCAGCTGTGCACACCCCCAGCCTCACCTCCTGCAGGCAGCTGTGCACACCCCCAGCCTCACCTCCTGCAGGCAGCTGTGCACACCCCCAGCCTCACCTCCAGCAGGCAGATGTGCACACCCCTCAGCCTCACTTACAGCAGGCAGATGTGCACACCCTCCAGCCTCACTTACAGCAGGCAGCTGTGCACACCCCCCAGCCTCACCTACTGCTGGCAGCTGAGCACACCCCCAACCTCACCTGCAATCAGCTGAACACACCCCCGGCCTCACCTCCTGCAGGCAGTTGTGCACACCCCCAACCTCACCTCCTGCAGTAATGTCAACACCACTCAAGATTTTACCCAACACCTCCTCTCTCAGGAGTCCTCCTTTGACACAGTAATTTCTTCCACGTGAACTTTTCAGCCTTTATTCTCCTTTGTCTTTCTCGTTCTCTCGAACTTTGACCATCTCGAGTGTCTGGCAGAGTTTGTTTTCTTTCCTCGTTGTTATCATTAATCGTTGTGCTAGTCTTACTCCTTTTTTATTTTATTAAGAATATTTTTCGTTTGTTATTTCTGAGTATCTTGAGAACATTGTTATTAACGCTTGTTGCTTTTTATTTTTTCCGTCTTGTAAAGTACATCTTCAGATTTTCATCTGAAAAACTTACTCTGTACACACACGCACGCACGTACACGTACGTTAACACACACACACACACACACACACACACACACACACACACACACACACACACACACACACACACACACACGTCTAAACTGAAGAGTGGCTGCTAGAACTTAGCTACAGCAAATGGGATTTTATGAGGATTCATGATGGCAAAGAAGATCGCAGACGGAGTACAGGCTCGGGGAGGAGGGTGGCAGGATTGCAAATTCCACTCAAGGAGAAAGACCTCGGGGTGAGCATTGTACCGAGCATATCACCTGAGGCACACATCAACTGACATCTAAGATTAGTTTTCAGATATGTTAGCAATGAGTCTCTCATGACACCATATACGGCATATGTTAAGGCCAAACTGGAGTATGCAGCACCAGTATGGAACCCACACCTGATAAAGAATGTAAAGAAACTGAAAAAAAAACAGAAGTTTGCAACGAGACTAGTTTCAAAGCTAAGATATATAAGTTACGAGGAGAGATTACGGAAGTTCAACCTGATGACAACAGAGAATATGACAGAAAAAAAAGAACAAAATATTAAGAACTGATAACGTAGACGCGGACACATTTTTCGAGAGGCGGAAAACAAGAACATGAGGGCGCAGCTTGAAGCTGAAAATACAGATGAGTTACAAAGATGTTGGGAAGTACCTCTTCAGCCTTAGTGAGACTGATGTGGATAGTGGAGCAGTATGGGCAGAATCCACACATAGGTTTAACATGAAGTGAAGCCAACAGCGAACAGCGAAACGATGGGGCCATAAGCTTCGACTCGGCTCTTGCAACCACAAACTGGTGAGTACAAGTAGGTGAATAAACACTATCCACCGAGATCGATAAAATATCAAAAATAAAGAAATGAGAGGGAGTAACGTGTCTACTAAAAGATTAAAAAAATAAAGGTAAAACGAAGTATACAGCCATTACCAGAGTAGACCTAATATATATGAAGACACTCACGTACGGTTGACGACATTCATAATAGGAAACATTTCGCCACAAGTGGCTTCTTCAGACCTAACACAGAATTAAGAAAAGGTCTTACATAGTGGTCTAGGAGGGGTGGTATCCAGTGGGAGGTATCCCAAGTCCAAGACCACTATGTAAGACCCTTGATTAGCTTACTCTGCACCAGGACTGAAGAAGCCACTCGTGCTCAATAATAAAAATAATAATAATAATAATAATAATAATAATAATAATAATAATAATAATAATAATAATAATAATAATAATAATCTTTATTTCTACAAGAACATGTACAAGGTACAAGGTATACAGTCGTAGCTGACATCAATGACATACTACAATATACAAAGCCCCCTGTTATGAAGAGCATTTCGGTTAAATTAAGTCAATTTTGTTCCCAGGATGCGACCCACACTCGTCGGTTAACGCCCAGGTACCTACTTTACTGCTAGGCGAACAGGGAGAGCAGGTGACTTAAGGAAACACATCCTAATGTTTCCACCCGTACTTTTAATACATTCAAAAGCACACGTCATCGTTATCCATATCTTGTCGGTTTCACCACACCATTTATAACCTAAAGTCAGATACATTAACTCTCAATACTCAACTGAACACAACATTATTCTTAGGAAAAAGTCAGAGCAAGCAAAGGCAGAGCGGCTCTGTTTAAGCCCACCCAGTTACTCACACATTCACCCGCATCCTCCCACGCCAAATATTACCTAACAAACCGCACTACTCACAACCAGCGTCACGTAGTGCAACCTGCATAATGGGCATTCGTCAACAGAACGGCGGAGGAATTGCAGATACTATCCTTGTTATGAAACGAAATTCAGAAAACACAGGACTGGAAATAAACTCAAGAAAACAGAGAATTAACCTGTTCCTGTTCGTAAGATTGTTTCAAACACCTACAATACAAGACAATATATATATATATATATGTCGTGCCGAATACGTAAAATTTGCGATTTTGGCTTTAAACAGCAACGCTCTTCTTGCCGAATAAGGCAAGCGAAAATTTGTGTATGCAATAATTTCGCAAAAATCATTCTGAACCTAACGAAAAAAAAACATGTTTCACTGTGTTTGAGATTAGGATAAATGAAACTGATCTAATAATAAGGTTAGGTAAGCTTTCTAAGGTTCTTTTGGTACAAAATTATTAATTTTTACATTACCATAAATGAAAGAAATATATCTTTAAGCGTATATATATCACATCGAGCGTTTACCATCAAGGTAACACAAGGAAGACAAAACAATTTCTTTTTTTCTGCTTCTTATATATACAGAGAAAGACGCAATTAGACCCATGTTCCCGTGGCAGGTAAAACACTACAGAAGTCAGTACTACTAAAACACTCGCAGGAAAGGTATATACTGAATGTAAGCTGAAGTTAGGCGGATTTACCCGTCTTCTGACCTGTTCCTGCGTTAAAATGAAAAAAAAAAAGCATCCTGCCAGAATGCGAAACGTTTAACAGACTTCACTCTTACATGCAAGAACGGTAGTGCATCCTGGAAAATTGTAAACATTATTATTACCCAAACTTTGTTTTAATAAAAAAATATTGCATTTATTTTAACATACTGCTAGATAAGTGTATATTATCATAGAATATATTTTCCAGGATGGGTTGAGATGTGTTATATTTTATACTGAACACGAAAACTAAAGTATATAGAGAGAACTATCAGCAAATAAGACTCAAGTATGTCACATGTGCAACAGTTGGGTGTCTTTATTGTTCAAACGTTTCGCCTACACAGTAGACTTCTTCAGTCAAATACAGAGGCAGCAGGTGTAGTAGTGAAATGAAGATGATGTAATCAGTCCATCAACCTTGGAGAAATAGTATTTGAGGTGGTCAGTCCCTCAGCCTGGAGAAGAGTTCAGCTCCAGGAAGCTTCATTTCACTGCTGGTTTAAAAAGACACGTAAGCAAACACTAGGACATATTTATTAGAAAACATTTCAGTCATGGGGCCTCGATCACTTTTTTCGGTCCCAGGACCGAAACGTTTTCTAATAAATATTTCCTAATGTTTGCTTACGTGTCTTTCTAAATCAATTTGTCGGTATCTATTACCAAAGTTTATATCATTTCACTACTACATCTGCTGCCTCTATTTGACTGAAGAAGTCTACTGTGTAGGCGAAACGTTTGAACAATAAAGATACCCAACTGTTGCACATGTGTCTTAATTATCAAGTTATAGGTATTTTGTAACATTTTCAACATGATCCTCGAGTACCTTCACACGTGATCCAGCACGATCCTGGGATCTGTTGGAAATAACAAAAGTACACTGAGTGTAATGATTACATAGAGCCACAACACACATTCATCATTTTTAAACCCACCATAGCTCACCGGGCTTAGGTTCCAGCACAGTTCCTGGCGGGGGTTCGAATCCTCGCCTGTGGGTAGAACCCTTTATTAACGAATATGGTGGATATTTACATTATCTCGGGGAAGGGCTAAACTCGTAGGGATCATACAGCGCCAAGGGAAGTAAAAAATAATCAGGTTTAATCCAAGAAAGGGCAGATTACCTTTATTTCCTTGGATCAAGAACCCTTCACCGGTATCGAGGCACACTTCTTGAAGGAGGAAATAAAATGGAAACAAACAGACAGAGGTGGAATAATAATAGTAAACAATAAAGACAAGTTGAAGAATAAGACATACGCAATATTTAGGTATTTTTATTTCGGAAATAAAAGATTCCCAAGTACTGCAAATGTGTCGTATTCGTCAATGAGACAGAGGTATAATATACACAGGTACTAGACAGAAGCAGAGTGAGAAAGGTGACACATGGACACAGTTAAGTATGATGCATGCTGAAGGTTAATTTTAAGCATGATGCATGAAGTTAAGCTAGATGCATGTACAGACAAAATTAAGTTAGATGTATGGACAGACTTAAGCTTGATACATATATACAGAGAGACAAGCTTGATGCATATGTAGACAGAGTTAAGACTGAGACAATAAGCTTGAGTCCACACACAGACACGACAGTCATAACAAAGATCCTTTTGCTAATCCTAGCTTGGTGCCTCTCGTTCACTGTTCAAAGCATCGGCCGGTTACCACCATAGCTGAGCAAGTTCAGATAGCATATACTGCTGTCAGTAGTGAGGAAAAGAACAAAGAGAATTTTTTCATTGCAACTTCTCACCCTATGTCGAGCTTTTCACGGAGTAAAATGTTGCCCTGATAAAAGTTTTGTCTGCAATGAGTCTCTTTTTTCTCACAATGCTGAAGGTGACCTCAAGGAGAAAACGAATTAACCATCCCTCGCTTCCTAGCTCTCTGTCACTTAGCCATGATTATAAATAAAACAATATACAAAAGGTGTTTATTCTCCTAGCCTTGACCTACAATAAATAGGAAAATATCAATTCGCTCTCACGACTCACAAAATCGCAATTGCTGACAAATGACGGAAGGGATGGGGTTTGAAAGCCTGCATTTGTGGTCACAGTGGGCCCCTGCTAACCTCCCTACGATGTAAAGAAATATACCTAGTTGGAGTATTCCTATTACAGCCAGCTGGCCGAGTAGTTAACGTACTGGCTTGTAAGCTTTAGAACTCACCTGCCATGGGTTCAAGGCCCACCAGTTCCCTGTTTTATATATGCGCACATCTGATTAAGCAGGGTTCTCAAGGGCACCCTGCAGTGCTCCTCTGAGGTTCAAGTTAGGTCGGGCTCCTTAGATTACTATTTAGTCATTTAGGTCTATAATTTCTTCCTAGTGTAAACTTCTTCGGAACTCTTCAAAAGATGATCAGCACTTTCTGGGAGGTAGAGGCGGCAGGTTATCGAGGAAGGTTTGCTGGCGACTGGCAGTTTACCGGTTATAGAATATTTTAATTGCAATAAAAGGCTAAGGGAATAAAAAGCTTCAAAAAATATACTCAGCAAGCTCCTACGAATTGCCAAAGCCCCAACAATATACAGAAGTTGTTGAATAAACCCCGTAGTTAAGATCCACTTTTACCTTTCCTGGTCCATGACCTCTCCTCACCCCTGACCTCTACTCGTCCCTGACCTCTCCTGGTCCCTGACCTCTCCTCACTCCTCTCTATTTTAGAGATTATATCTCCCCTCTACATTTTTTTATACTGACCTCAAACGATATCTGAATTATATTTCCCACTACTGCTTTTGTGTGTGTCCTTATTTCACACACCGTTGCAGCCCAGATGATGTGTATCATCACAGCGTTGTGATGGGTATACAACACTGTATCATCACAAAGTTGTGATGGGTGTACAACACTATCTCCGTTCCTCGTGTTTGCAAACGAGAGCTCTCCTGCGATTTCTCTCTTTCCTAGCCTTAAGAATCCCGTGTTTGTAGTTCCTCGGTCTTGATGAATGATAGGCATCTGAGCGAGCACAATAGCGCCGATGAGATGTTAATGATTATTGCCCGGGAGGTCATTATCCCTTTGTGAGGAGTCGATGCACCCGCCCGACTCCCGCAGGGGTGCCGATGGTATTTTCTCCGTCGGGAAAATTGTCTCCTGACGCATGTCTAATTTTTGACAAAAATTACGTGAGTGAAAAAATGGTCCCACTTGAAATTAGATCTGGAAGTGGGTGAACAGGGTATGGTGCTACAGACAAGAATCAGTTACTCCCACATTCATTTATGTTCGTTTATTCTCAGTACAAGGGACCTTACCGTTTTACATATGATTTTCCTCCCACATTCCCCCCAGGGTCTGATAAACTCCTGCACTAGTGTCTGAGTCGATAAATAAGTAGTCGCTGCTGCCATGGCTACTTACCCTTGACTCTGTCATGGATAAGCTAGCGGAAGCGGCGGTCATGACCAACCATAGTACTAACGACTCTCCCAGCTTCACGTGTGTTTCTAAGAAATGTTTTGCTGCTTATCCCTCATAGTACCGGCAACACTGAACATGTCATATTATGAGACAAACTAACGTCAAGAAACTTTTGCCTGAACAATGAAACAACATCGATGACAGGTCAGTCTCCTTCCCTCTCACGTGGACACTCCCGCCGGCTACAAAACACTCAGGAGAAATCCTACTGGCGCCATGGGTATTTGTCCCAAGGTACCCACAAACACCATCACCTGTTCAGGGGCTCCAGCAGCGAGGGTAATGAGGCCTCGGATTACCCCAGTGTTGAGGGATGGAGGCGGGGTGGAAATGATATTTTCGCTTATTGGTTATGAGGGAGAGGAGGAGGAGGAGGGATGAAGGGAAAGGAGTCTACCTGGAGTCTAGTTTACTTCAAATTATTAATCCCGTACGGTTAATAGATAACCCAAGAAAGTCAAGCAATGTCTTTTTTTTTTTTTAGTTAGTTAGGGTCCACAACAACGGACAAACTCCTAGGAATCTATTTAGTTTTAGGTGACCAAAGACAGAAGGTGTAAGAAGACTTACTCATACGTCTCGCCTCGTCTGTGGAAAGGTGAAGATGGGTCTTGCTCTAGGGGCGGTCAAGGGGTACGGGTGATGGTGGGGAAAGAATTACACGCTGGATTCGCAGGGACAAGTGGACACGTTGGGACCTTTGTTAGGGTCTTTGGAGAGCTGTGGAGCGCGAAGATGAAGAATGGTCATTGTTCCTCAACCTGGACGTTTTTCATCAGCTGAGAGTATTAGTGCTGAACGCCTGTTATCAGTGGGAGAGATTAGTGTTGTTTACGAGTCTTCCCTCATGTAGCCTGGTACTAATAAACATAATCCTGGTGAATGGTTCAGAGAACCGACAAGTTGATAAATTAGACTCATGTGCAACACTTGGTTATCTTCCTGAAAGGGAAGATCTTAGTGCTTTTTCCAAGTAGGTATTTATGCTTCATTGAGTTTTGAGA